>NC_084731.1:41693961-41843961 GCF_033978785.1 Entelurus aequoreus | reverse complement strand
CTCATCTAAGAGGGAGTGATGCAAAGTGGAAAAGTATTCGGTGGTCTGACGAGTCCACATTTCATATTGTTTTTGGAAACTGTGGACGTCGTGTCCTCCGGACCAAAGAGGAAAAGAACAATCCGGATTGTTATGGGCGCAAAGTTGAAAAGCCAGCATCTGTGATGGTATGGGGGTGTATTAGTGCCCAAGGCATGGGTAACTTACACATCTAAAACACCATTAATGCTGAAAGGTACATACAGGTTTTGGAGCAACATATGTTGCCATCCAAGCAATGTTATCATAGACGCCCCTGCTTATTTCAGCAAGACAATGCCAAGCCACCTGTTACAACAGCGTGGCTTCATAGTAAAAGAGTGCAGGTACTAGACTGGCCTGCCTGTAGTCCAGACCTGTCTCCCATTGAAAATGTGTGGCGCGTTATGAAGCCTAAAATACCACAACAGAGAACACGGACTGTTGAACAACTTAAGCTGTACATCAAGCAAGAATGGGAAAGAATTCCACCTGAAAACCTTAAAAAATTGGTCTCCTCAGTTCCCAAACGTTTACTGAGTGTTGTTAAAAGGAAAGGCAATGTAACACAGTGGTAAAAATGCCCCTGTGCCAACTTTTTTGCAATGTGTTTCTGCCATTAAATTCTAAGTTCATGATTATTTGCAACAAAAAAAAAATATGTTTCTCAGTTCCAACATTAAATATCTTGTCTTTGCAGTCTATTCAATTGAATATGGGTTGAAAAGGATTTGCAAATCATTGTATTCTGTTTTTATTTATGATTTACACAACATTCCAACTTCACTGGTTTTGGGTTTTGTAAATCACATTAAGAAAAAAAGTGTAGCTGCCAAAAATGAGAGAACCTAAAGGAGTTCTTGAGGAACGCCTTGGTTATCTAAATCACACGTTTGGATCGCAGTGTTGTGTTTGCTAACAAGGTAAAATGGCAATGCAAGGATCTGCCAATGAGTTACGGAGGTCCAAGTTCCTCTATAAAACAAGGGCACTCTGCTGTTTTTTAGGAATTTGCTGCAAAAATGTTTGTCTCCCAAGTTTTGAACTGAACTCGGGGGCCGGTTTAGTGTCATTCCCAGCAGTTCAAAAGACCTGCGGTATGTTAATAGATGTTTATCGATGGCCGCATAACTTGATACGACCTAACTTGACTGAATTTAACTTATAAGTAATAAGTAGTGAATTAATTGATCAAGTACTGATAGTCATGCTGTATGAAATGTGGCATTCATTGTTTAATGTATGTGAATGGACTTATTTATTTCAAGAGCAATAACAAAATCCCATATAATATTTTATTTGTAGGCTAATGTGGGTATTCGATGGCAAGCTAAATAAACACTGCTTGGTAATAGGAGATATCCAACATTTTATTTCCCTCTTGGAACCACCAAACTATTGTTTTACCTTTTGACATAAACTTTGGACATTATCTGAAATATCAACTTGTAGTTATCGAACATATTGGATTGAAATGAATTGTAGTCGTCAATGAGGTATTTTTTTGTTTATTGTTCAAACTGTCACGATCTGTCACTTCATTTCTGTTTGTTTCCTTGTTTGATGTTTATTTCCTGTCAGCGCTCTCATTTCTAATGCATTTCCTGCATGTCTCCCTGAGCGCTTGTTCCCCTCACCTGTCCCTGACTGGCAGCCGGGCACACCTGGTTGCAGTTGCCTATCAGGCGGCTATTTATGCCTGCCTCGCCTGTTCCTCAGTGCTCGAGGATTGATTATGTTTAGGACCTCTGCATACATGACTGCTTCTCCTTATTATGAGTTGATTAAAAGAATTATCTGCACAGCGACACGTCCAGCGCTGAGTCCCAACAGGATGCCAAGAAGGACAGCGTGGTGGGCTCCAACAGGGCCCTCGCCGAACCGGTGGTCGACGCGGTACAGGAATCGGTAGTCGACCCGGTGCATGAACCGGTAGTCGATGCGGTGCCGGCACAGGAGATCGCCGTGGAGCCGGCACAGGAAGTCGCGCAGCAGGAGACGGAGAAGATGGTGGCGACTGCACAGGCGGCGGTGACCGAGCCGGGCGGAGAGACGGAACCGGCGGCCGAGCCGAACGTAGCGCAGGAGACGATGGCCGAGCTGGGCGGAGAGCTGGAACCAGCGACCGAGCCGGAGAGAGAAGGACCGACCCTGATGTGGGTTGGGGCCGCACAAACCTGCCTTTCATGACCTCCAAGAATTGTGCGGGCCATAACATCGGCTGCACGTCGCCGACAGGTCACTTTCTGGCTCGAGGATTTTGTCGTGAACCCGCATGGCTGCGATAGTTGTGATCCCAAGATGCAGGAACCAGGAGGACGATGGGAAGTTAAGAGTTTTTATTGTACTCAAAGAAGGGAGAAGTAGTTATGCATGCAAAGGTCTAAACGTAATTATTCCTCGAGCACTGAGAAACAGGCGAGGCAGGCATAAATAGCCGCCTGATCGGTAACTGCAACCAGGTGTGCCGGGCTGCCAAACAGGGACAGGTGCGGGAAACGAGCGCTCAGGGAGACATGCAGGAAATGCAACAAAAATAAGAGCGCTGACAGGAGATAAACACCAAACAAGGAAACACAAACATTGAAATTTTAAAGAAAATACATATTTTAACACAACTTGTAAAATATAAATTACAATATCTCTTAATATCTCTTTGCATTTTTGTTGGTTGTATTTTATGCACACACTCCTATAGTCAAATATTGTTGCCAGGAGTAATATTACAATACTCACAAGTCAGCCCTGGTGTGTTACACAGCTAAAATCAAAGAGCAAAATGAAACAAAGTCATGTTTAGGGCCACAGCAAACTGATCATTTCTGATGGGAATGTTTGTTTTGAAATTCAAACCTGTGCTTCACAGTCCCAGAATGGATTGTGTTTCACCTTTTGTGCTTCTACTGCACACTCATGTTGTATCAAATGCTCACTGTTTTGTCAAGCATGCACAGAAACAGTATATTTTTAGGAACCATTGTGGCTGTAACATAGAGATACTCAGCACGAGGCCCGTTGGAGTGATTTTATATTTGAGACATGACATGTTAAAGCAGATCAAGTGCTCGCTGTGTAAAACACGTGCACTCGCTGTCCGTATGAGTGGTTGAAGTGCTCTTTGGAAAAAAAACACATAGTACAAAAAGTTTGCTTCTTTACATAGGGGTTTTGGCGGCAAAAAATCTATTGAATAAAAGCCAATAGTAATGCTTGCACTATTGACTCTATTGTGCTCAATTATATTACCGTTATATAAAATGCAAGCTGTAGAAAATGCTAGCTGTAAAAAATGTATGGATGGATATTAATACAGCATATTGTTGTTAAATTATTTACTAATATGTTATTTTTAGCCTAAATGAGTTTTATACTGAACATCAACACATTAAGATCAGCACATTAAAGGCAACATCAGAAAATCATTTAAGGATCTTGAAACATTAAAGTACCAGTAGAGTGGCAAACAAGTTGACTGTAACTGCTTGATTGTGTTTTATTGTATCCAATAAACCAGTGCTCCCCAACCTTTTTGGACTTGCGGACCGGTCAACGCTTGAAAAATTTTTGTATTGTTTTTTTGTCATAAAGAAATACAATTATGTGTGCTTACGGACTGTATCCCTGCAGACTGTATTGATTTATATTGATATGATATATATATATATATATATTATATTGATGCGTCATCTATGTTGCTGCTTCTTGATCTTAGCGCCGCTTTTGATACTGTTGATCATAATATTTTATTAGAGCGTATCAAAACACGTATTGGTATGTCAGACTTAGCCTTGTCTTGGTTTAACTCTTATCTTACTGACAGGATGCAGTGTGTCTCCCATAACAATGTGACCTCGGACTATGTTAAGGTAACGTGCGGAGTTCCCCAGGGTTCGGTTCTTGGCCCTGCACTCTTTAGTATTTACATGCTGCCGCTAGGTGACATTATACGCAAATACGGTGTTAGCTTTCACTGTTATGCTGATGACACTCAACTCTACATGCCCCTAAAGCTGACCAACACGCCGGATTGTAGTCAGCTGGAGGCGTGTCTTAATGAAATTAAACAATGGATGTCCGCTAACTTTTTGCAACTCAACGCTAAGAAAACGGAAATGCTGATTATCGGTCCTGCTCAACACCGACATCTATTTAATAATACCACCTTAACATTTGACAACCAAACAATTAAACAAGGAGACTCTGTAAAGAATCTGGGTATTATCTTCGACCCAACTCTCTCGTTTGAGTCACACATTAAGAGTGTTACTAAAACGGCCTTCTTTCATCTCCGTAATATCGCTAAAATTCGTTCCATTTTGTCCACAAGCGATGCTGAGATCATTATTCATGCGTTCGTTACATCTCGTCTCGATTACTGTAACGTTTTATTTTCGGGCCTCCCTATGTCTAGCATTAGAAGATTACAGATGGTACAAAATGCGGCTGCTAGACTTTTGACAAAAACAAGAAAGTTTGATCATATTACGCCTATACTGGCTCACTTGCACTGGCTTCCTGTGCACCTAAGATGCGACTTTAAGGTTTTACTACTTACGTATAAAATACTACACGGTCAAGCTCCTGCCTATCTTGCCGATTGTATTGTACCATATGTCCCGGCAAGAAATCTGCGTTCAAAGAACTCCGGCTTATTAGTGATTCCCAGAGCCCAAAAAAAGTCTGCGGGCTATAGAGCGTTTTCTATTCGGGCTCCAATACTATGGAATGCCCTCCCGGTAAAAGTTAGAGATGCTACCTCAGTAGAAGCATTTAAGTCTCATCTTAAAACTCATTTGTATACTCTAGCCTTTAAATAGACTCCCTTTTTAGACCAGTTGATCTGCCGTTTCTTTTCTTTTCTTTTCTACTCTGCTCCGGGGTGGACCGCTAGCCTGTCCATCAGATGGGGACATCTCTACGCTGCTGACCCGTCTCCGCTCGGGATGGTTCACGCTGGCTCCACCATGGACTGGACTTTCGCTGATGTGTTGGACTTTTACAATATTATGTCAGACCCACTCGACACCGAGGATGTCGTTGTGGCTTGTACAGCCCTTTGAGACACTTGTGATTTAGGGCTATATAAATAAACATTGATTGATTGATTGATTGATATATAATGTATATATTGTGTTTTTTATGTTGATTTAATTTTAAAAAAAATTGTATTTTATTTTTTTTATTTCTTGTGCGCCCGGGGATTGGGGACCACTGCAATAAACCATATCCAATTTTACAAACCCCAAAACCAGTGAAGTTGGCATGTTGTGTAATTCGTAAATAAAAACAGAATACAATGATTTGCAAATCCTTTTCCACCTATATTCAATTGAATAGACTGCAAAGACAAGATAATTAACGTTCAAACTGGAAAACTTTGTTATTTTTTGCAAATATTTGCACATTCGGAATTTGATGCCTGCAACATGTCTCAAAAAAACTGCACAAGTGGCAAAAAAGAAAGAAAGTTGAGGAATGCTCAGCAAACACTTATTTGGAAAATCCCACAGGTGAACAGGCTAATTGAGAACAGGTGGGTGCCATGATTGGGTATAAAAGCAGTTTCCATGAAATGCTCAGTCATTCACGAACAAGGATGGGGCGAGGGTCACCACTTTGTGAACGAATGGGTGAGCAAATTATCGAACACTTTAAGAACAATATTGCTCAACGAGCTATTGCAAGGAATTTAGGGATTTCACCATCTACGGTCTGTGATATCATCAAAAGGTTCAGAGAATCTGGAGAAATCACTGCACGTAACATTGAATGCCAGACATTAGTGTGTAAAGGATATCACCACGTGGGCTCAGGAACACTTCAGAAAACCACTGTCAGTAACTACAGTTGATCACTACATCTGTAAGTGCAAGTTAAAACTCTACTATGCAAAGCGAAAGCCATTAAAAGAGTGTGGGTACCAGACGGGCCTGCCTGTAGTCCAGACCTGTCTCCCATTTTTAAATATGTGGCGCATTATGCAACGGAGACCCCGGACTGTTGAACAACTTAAGCTGTACATCAAGCAAGAATGGGAAATAATTCCACCTGAAAAGCTTCAAAAATTGGTCTCCTCTGTTCCCAAACGTTTACTGAGTGTTGTTAAAAGTAAAGGCCATGTAACACAGTGGTAAAAATGCCCATGTGCCAACTTTTTTTAAATGGGTTGCTGCCATTAAATTCTAAGTTAATGATTATTTGCAAATAAAAAATTAAGTTTCACAGTTTGAACATTAAACATCTTGTCATTGCAGTCTATTTAATTGAATATAAGTTAAAATGATTTGCAAATCATTGTATTCTGTTTTTATTTACGAATTACACAACGTGCCAACTTCCCTGGTTTTGGGTTTTGTATTTACAATCCGCAAAGTATGTGAAAATATGTTTAAAACATCACAAATTGCCACAAATTCAGTCAGCCATTTTGAATATTCTGCACCGAATACTTTTGGCTATTTCCGGAGATCGACTTCACAGCAGTTAGGTTTCTGCACTCTGACCATGTTAACAAATCAGACGTACCGGAAATACGCAAAAATTAGAAAGACAAGTAGAAAGAGATGTGCTATCTATCATTCACAATCCCTATATAAGACATGAACTAATATGTGTTCCTTTTTTTATGCATTCTAAGTCGTAAATAAATAACTAAATAAACAGTCCGCTAACAACCATAGAGTCAATGGGGGCTCTCTATTTGCCCACACAACTCTCTAGATAACCATCCAAAACCCGCAAACAATACTCTATTTACATCTTGTGACCTGAATATTAAACAAAAATGAGTAATGTTCTTATTATAAGTGCTAACACGGACAAAGTATGTTTAGCATTGATAATCGAGAGCTAACTTTAGTTTATGCTGCACTGGACTCAAGGAGAGACTTTAATGTAATTATAAAATCAAACTGAAGAAAGGCAGCAATGCAACTATGGATGCAAACTGCCATAAAACTGTGAAGAAGAACTTCAAGTTCATATGTGAGTCAAGGCAGGTGGCCAAATACTTTTGGCAATATAGTGGTATATTATAGAAGCAGACATCTTGTGTACATTCAAAGCAGTCATTTTGAAACTAATTTGGGGTGGTGAGAATGCTCTGACTTTCCGAGTCGGAAATCTGACAACAAGGAGTGTTCCAGAAGTAATTCCAACTAGGAACTCTGAAAATTTCGACATCCCTGTATAAATTGAACACTTGCACGTAGGCGTTCGCATCAACTTCCTTTTTATTAACAACCCTTTTTATTAACAAATGGGGAAAGGAGGAGTGACGTATGCCGTAAAGCAAGCCAAAAAGTCATGTAAGCAGTTCTCCCGCCACCTTGCAGGGGGCAAAAGCAAACCCACGATGAAGCAGCAGAAGTAGAAGTATAAAAAGATGGCTCTATCAACCCTGAAAAAATCTAGATACATCTCGAAAATCAGACTTTTAACAGCGACTGGACAAAAAAGTGAATGTCTTTTGAAATTGCTGACTTTGATTTTTTTTGTGTTCGTGGTCGTGTTGTTTTTGGCTGTTCAACTCTGGTGATCAAAAGAGGTTAAATACATGTAGTGCTGAATTTGACCAGCAAATGGTATTAAAGCTATGCCTTAGGTTTATATGTGTTAAACCACATATATGTGTGCAATGTTTGCTGTGTGCATGAACACTAAACCTTCTATTTTATTTATGTTACATACACAATGGACATTATTTATGTAAAATACACAATGGACGTTATATTTTTGTAATGTTTATAGTTTCAGTCTAACAAACCTAAATAAAGGAAGACGTTTAAAGAAATACAACTGAGGAAGAAAAATAATTCAAAAGAAGGAACATCAATCATCAACTAAGCTTGTTAACTATCTGTCTAGCTGCACACGCTGGAAACGAGTAGCGAGGGCAGAATAATGAAGTCATTTACAGAGCAGTGTAAAAGCTGATGTGGTTACTTTGTAAATAAGTAAACATAGTTTCAAAGGAATATAACATGCGGAGGCCCTTTCTAAAGTAATATCCAAAATTTGATGTCCGGCCCCTGAGACCTTGGGCTCTTGAAACTGCGGCCCTCTTGATTAAGTAGTTGAATAGCCCTGCCGTAAAGCAATTCAGCACATATGTAGTTTTTTGTGTGTCAGGGTTCCTGCCACCCTCCTGAAAGTTGCTAAGTGCCGGGGAAAGCGATACAGACCCCATCAGGCCATGACAGAGGTGTCATTCAACTAGTTGTAAGTCCATGTAGCATCCCAAAATTTATGAAAATATTTTATGAAGGTTGAAAGGTTACTTAGTGCTGCTTGGCACTCAGCATCAACGGTTGGAATTGGGGGTTGAATCACCAAAAATAAATCCCGGGCGTGGCCACCGTTGCTGCCTACTGCTCCCCTCACCGCCCAGGGGGTGATCAAGGGTGATGGGTCAAATGCTGAGAATAATTTCGCCACACCTAGTGTGTGTGACAATCACTGGCACTTTAACTTTAACTTAACTTTAAACAAGTAAAATGTATCATTAACGCACATACAAGCCCTCTATCTATTTTGTATTTGCTTAATACCGATACTGCTCCACCCAGGGGGTGATCAAGGGTGATGGGTCAAATGCAGAGAATACATTTGCCACACCTAGTGTGTGTGACAATCATTGGTACTTTAACTTTAACTTTATTGTATCACCCAACCAGAGGTTATACAATTTGTGACCAGAAGAATAATGAAAAGAGAAACAAAACTATTTCTGTCATCCCAACGTCTAACATTGGCATCTAACGTAAAAGACTGTTTGTGTGCATTTTGTGTTGGGCTGTTTAAAAAAGAATAATGTTTAAAGGGGTCAAATTATGATTATTTTTCTACATGTAAAACATGTCCTTGTGATCTAAATAACATGTAATGGTGGTGTTTGGTCAATATTTTGCATGGATTATGTTTACAGACCATCTTCTAGCCGCTTTCTGGCCGTCTCTTCAGGATGCGCCGTTTTGTGGGGGGGGCTTATTTACTTGCCCCCACTTTGACTGTGTCTTCTCTCCGTCATCCATAGTGTTCTCTTCCATATGGAGTCTACTAACAGATATAAGTCTACATATGAATCGCGATTAAATATTTTACCTGTTTGACAGCTCTAATATATAAATATGCATTATAGATAGGCTCCAGCACCCCCCGCGACCCTGAATGGAACAAGCGGTAGAAAATGGATGGATATATATATATATATATATATATATATATATATATATATATATATATATATATATATATATATATATATATATATATATATACTACCGTTCAAAAGTTTGGGGTCACATTGAAATGTCCTTATTTTTGAAGGAAAAGCACTGTACTTTTCAATGAAGATAACTTTAAACTAGTCGTAACTTTAAAGAAATACACTCTATACATTGCTAATGTGGTAAATGACTATTCTAGCTGCAAATGTCTGTTTTTTGGTGCAATATCTACATTGATGTATAGAGGCCCATTTCCAGCAACTATCACTCCAGTGTTCTATTGGTACAATGTGTTTGCTCATTGGCTCAGAAGGCTAATTGATGATTAGAAAACCCTTGTGCAATCATGTTCACACATCTGAAAACAGTTTAGCTCGTTACAGAAGCTACAAAACTGACCTTCCTTTGAGCAGATTGAGTTTCTGGAGCATCACATTTGTGGGGTCAATTAAACACTCAAAATGGCCGGAAAAAGAGAACTTTCATCTGAAACTCGTCAGTCTATTCTTGGTCTTAGAAATGAAGGCTATTCCACAAAATTGTTTGGGTGACCCCAAACTTTTGAACGGTAGTGTATATATGTATGTATGATTGATTGATTGATTGATATATATATATATATATATATATATATATATATATATATATATATATATATATATATATATATATATATATATATATGTATATATATATATATATATGTATATATATATATACATATGTATATATATATATATATATATATATATATATATATATATATATATATATATATATATATATATATATATATATATATATATATATATATATCCATATATATCCATATCCATAACTACTACTCAAGAGAGTGCTTTGGATCAACCTTTAGTAATCCGGGAAATTGTAGATTCAATTAAACTAATGCAGAGCGGCAAGGCCCCTGGCCCAGATGGCTATCCTATAGAGTTTTATAAAAAATTCTCAGATAAACTGACTCCTCTCCTTTTAAATATGTACAATGACTCTCTGGACCGGGGTACCTTGCTTCAAACTCTCACCGAAGCGTCAGTAACTTTATTACTAAAACCGGGCAAAGTAGATTCTGATTGTAGTTCTTACCGTCCCATCTCTCTCTTAAACGCTGATTATAAGATTTTAGCTAAAGCACTGGCCCTTCGCCTTGAATCAATTTGACCAAACATTAGGGGTGTGGGAAAAAATTGATTCGAATTCGAATCGTGATTCTCACGTTGTGCGATTCAGAATCGATTCTCATTTTTAAAAAATCGATTTTTTATTTAATTTTATTTTTTTTATTAATTTTATTTTTTTTATTTTTTATTTTTTTAAATTAATCAATCCAACAAAACAATACACAGCAATACCATAAAAATGCAATCCAATTCCGAAACCAAACCCAACCCAGCAACACTCAGAACTGCAATAAACAGAGCAATTGAGTGGAGACACAAACATGACACAGAGAAAACCAAAAGTAGTGAAACAAAAATGAATATTATCAACAACAGTATCAATATTAGTTACAATTTCAACATAGCAGTGATTAAAAATCCCTCATTGACATTATCATTAGACATTTAGTTTATGAGATGCGATGCAAGTGTAAGCCACTGTGACACTATTGTTCATTTTTTGTATTTTTTTTTTATTAATGTTTGTAATGATAATATCAATGAGGGATTTTTAATCACTGCTATGTTGAAATTGTTACTAATATTGATACTGTTGTTGATAATATTCATTTTTGTCTCACTACTTTTAGATTGTTCCGTGTCATGTTTGTGTGTCCTCAATTGCTCTCAATTGCTCTGTTTATTGCTATTCTGAATGTTGCTGGGTCGGGTTTTGTTTTGAAATTGTATTGCATTATTATGGTATTGTTGTGTATTGTTTTCATAAAAAAAAATAAAAAAAAATCGTTTTTGAATCGAGAATCATGTTGAATTGAAAAAAAATCGATTCTGAATCGAATCGTGACCCCAAGAATCGATTTTGAATCGAATCGTGGGACACCCAAAGATTCCCAGCCCTACCAAACATCATATCACCTGACCAAACTGGGTTTATGAAAAACCGGCACTCTTTTTCCAACATTCGTAGCCTTCTTAACATTATTTTTTCTCCAGCATCCGAGGAGACGCCAGAAGTGGTGGTCTCTTTGGATGCAGAGAAAGCTTTCCACAGGGTGGAGTGGGGATATTTATTGGAGGTCTTAAAGAGGTTTAACATTCGGTCTAAATATATATCTTGGATAGCACTTCTATACTCTTCTCCTAGGGCTGCCGTAAGCACAAATGGGATGTTATCCCAATTTTTCACACTTGGCAGAGGTACACGCCAGGGGTGCCCTCTAAGCCCATTGTTATTTGTTACTGCAATCGAACCCTTGTCCATTGCTCTTAAATCGGCTGGTATCAGTAAAGGAATCCATAAATGCGGTCTAGAACACACACATTCTATATACGCGGATGATTTACTATTGTTTATATCTGATCCAATCTCTACCATTCCAAAGATTATTGAATTGCTAAGCAATTTTGGATCATTCTCTGGCTATAAATTGAATTTCGCTAAGAGTGAATGCTTCCCTGTGAATAATTTGTCCCTTGAGATCCCTGATGGATATTTCCCATTTAAGATGTCCAGGAATAGCTTCAAGTACTTAGGTGTACATATTTGTCGCAAGCTACCAGCTCTCTACAAGGACAATTTCCACCTTTAATCCACAAACTTAAATTAGATTTGGAAAGGTGGAATGATTTACACATAACTATAGCTGACAGGGTAAACTGCGTCAAAATGAATGTGCTTCCTCGATTTTTGTATCTGTTTCAATGTTTGCCTATCTTTTTACCCAATTCCTTTTTTTGCATAATAAACAAACTAATTTCATCCTTTATATGGAAAGGCAAGACTCCCAGGATTAGAAGAGAGTTCCTGCAAAGGCATAGGTCCGTAGGTGGTTTATCACTCCCTAATCTAAAATACTACTATTGGGCAGCTAACATACACAAAGTGACTCTCTGGATCCAAGAACCTGAATTAATCTGGTGCAAGTCTGAAGCTAGTTCCTGTTCTACCTCTCTCTTAGATCTGCTTACATCAAAATTACCTTATCGACCATCCCAATTTACTTGTAGTCCAATCGTCATTTCTACCCTTAGAATCTGGTCTCAATCTAGAAATACTTTCGGCCTGCAGGGCTTATCCAAACACAGCCCCATTCATAATAACCACCTCTTCCTCCCTCCTAGCACAGATGTAGCGTTTTCTCTATGGAAGCAGTCAAGCCTTAGCAGGCTAAAGGACTTATATATTGGTGATGTCTTCGCTAGTTTTAGTGAACTGTGTGAAAAATTTGACCTACCAAAATCTCACCTATTTCGATACTTTCAGGTTCGTAATTTTGTTAAATCAAATAGTCTCTTTTTCCCCTAATACTCCACCTAATTCGCTAATTGACTCAATTTTAAATATTCCCACAAATCAGAAAGGCCTAATCTCCAAAATCTACTTCTTATTATCCCAGTTTAGTAAAACATATCTTGATAAAATCAGAGGGAATTGGGAAGAAGAGCTTGGCAGATCTATAGATGATGGAGATTGGGATTCTGCCTTAACCCGAATTAACAACAGTACATCCTGTTCAAGGCTTAATTTAATATACAATTTAAGGTTGTCCACCGTATTTATTTCACTAATTCCAAACTCTCCAAAATATACCCCAATATCTCGGATACTTGTAACAGATGTCACATGTCACCTGCAAACATGACGCACATGTTTTGGTCTTGTCCCCATTTGCTGGATTATTGGACAACTATTTTCAAACACCTTGCTAAAGCATTGGATTTAAATCTGACACCATGTGCAGAAATGGCTATTTTTGGGACGGTATCAGATCCCCAAATAAGGACAAAAATTAAGGATAGTATCGCCTTTGCATCCTTATTAGCATGTAGGAGAATTTTGCTGGAGTGGAAGTCACCATTCTGCCCCAAAGCCTCCTTATGGCTTAAAGACCTTATGATGTATTTAGATCTGGAGAAAATAAAGTTCAATCTTAGGGGGGCACCTGGGAAGTTGTATTCTGTTTGGGGCGGAGTGGTTGACTACATAGCTAAATTAAAGACACTATAGGACACATGAAAAGTTCACCTTTCATAAACCAGCTTCCTTTTTTATTTTTTTTATTTTTTATTTATATTTATTCTGGGTGTATATTTACTATCTGCCTATGTTGAGAAGAAAGTGATGTACTAATTATTTTCCATTTGTGACTGTACCTTTAACTTATGTAGGACCTGGGGGGACCTTTTCTGTTCTATTGCATGTTGTAAAAAAAAAATATATATATATATATATATATATATATATATATATATATATATATATATATATATATATATATATATATATATATATATATATATATATCCATCCATCCATTTTCTACCGCTTATTCTCTTCGGGGTCACGGGGGGCGCTGGAGCCTATCTCAGCTACAATCGGGCGGAAGGTGGGGTACACCCTGGACAAGTCGCCAACTCATCGCAGGGCCAACAGAGATAGACAGACAACATTCACACTCACATTCACACACTAAGGCCAATTTAGTGTTGCCAATCAACCTATCCCCAGGTGCATGTCTTTGGAGGTGGGAGGAAGCCGGAGTACCCGGAGGGAACCCAGGCAGTCACGGGGAGGACATGCAAACTCCACACAGAAAGATCCCGAGGCTGGGATTGAACTCACGACTACTCAGGACCTTCGTATTGTGAGGCAGACGCACTAACCCCTCTGCCACCTTGCTGCCTATATATATATATATATATATATATATATATATATATATATATATATATATATATATATATATATATATATATATGTTGGGGGGAGTGCAAGGGGTGGTGGGGGGGACAGTGGATGTAGCTGCAGATCGCTTTAAAACTGCAACGGTGAAATATATATATATATTGCTTGCTTGCTGGCTCCTCTTCTGTTAGAAGATAGGGGTCCATCGTCCCTAAGAATGATGTGCTCTGTAGTGACTGTACAAGCCAATACGAGCTTTGAAGTTTCTGCCGCATATGGGACAGATCAGACCAGGTGGTAATATACATTTTGGCATGACTCTTCTTTCCAGTCTCCTCCTCCTTTTTTTAAGTATCATAGATGTTCTTTTCTCCTCATACTTTGTCACTCCTTCACTGACTGTAGTTCTCCATGTTATTCTGTCTTTTGCTAGGTCTTCCCAGGATGTAGTATCTATTTCACATTGTTTCAAAGTCTTCTTTAAGCAATCTTTGTAGCGTTTTCTCTGCCCGCCAACATTTCTTTTCCCTTCATTTAGCTGACAGTACAACATCTGTTTTGGCAGTCTGTCGTCATTCATCCGTACGACATGCCCTGTCCATCGTAGTTGGTATTTAACAATTGTACTCTCTACACTGGGAAGCATGGCCTGTTCAAGTACACTGATGTTTGTTCTCATATCTTGCCACTTAATATTCATCATCTGGCGTAGACATCGCTGTTGAAACCTTTCAAGTGCTGTGATGTGTCTTTGATATGCTGTCCATGCCTCTGAACCATATAGCAAAGTTGTTATAACAATTGCTCTGAACACTTTGATTTTTGTATCTAGCCTGATATCATGATTTTGGAACACTCGAGTCTTAAGCTTTCCAAAGGCTGCAGCAGCTTGCCTGATTCTGTGATTGACTTCTGCATCAATATTAGCATTTGAAGACATTATACTACCAAGGTATGTGAAGCTTACTACATTTTCAAGAGCCACTTCTTCTATCTTTATTGCTGGTGGTTGCAGGATGATGTCCTTAGGCGATGGTTGGGAGAGTACTTGTGTTTTATTTGCATTTATTTTAAGTCCAAGTTGTGTGTATGCATAGTTAAATGCATCCAGTATTACTTGCAAATCTTCTGCACTCTGGGCTGCTATTGCATTATCATCGGCATATTGAAATTCTACCACTGTTCTGGCTTGCAGCTTCCATAGGTTGAACAGTTTTCTATCTAGCCGAAATGCAATTTGAAATAGCTCAGCTGGTATTCGTGAATATGCAATGTGGATCACAACAGAGATAAAGACGGAGAACAGTGTCGGGGCTTTCAAACATCCCTGTTTTACTCGTTTTTACTTCAAAAGGAGCAGAATCATGGCCATTCCCAAGTACTGTAGCTGTCATATTGTCATGCATTAATCGGACTATACTGATGAATTTTGGAGGACATCCTGATCTTGCCAGTACTTCCCAAAGTAGTTCCCTGGAGACAGTGTCAAATGCTTTTGTGAGGTCAATAAACGCCATATAGAGGGGCCTATTTTGTTCAATGCATTTTCCTTGGAGTTGTCTCACTGAGAATATCATGTCAGTTGTTCCTCTGTTTGGTCTAAAGCCGGATTGAGATTCTGGGAGTATGTCCTCAGCAATGGTCTGAAGTCTTGTGTTGAGGATTCCTGACAGGACCTTACCGGCAGTACTGAGTAGTGATATGCCTCTGTAATTGCCACATTCTGCTCTATCACCCTTTCCCTTGTATATCTTCACAATGTTGGCATTCTTTAGCTCTGGTGGTATTTCTTCCTCGCTCCAAATTTTTAGTATAATTTCATATAGATGTTCTTGTAGTTTGTTTCCACCATGCTTAAATATTTCAATTGGAATTCCGTCTGGGCCTGCCGCTTTGCCAGCTTTCATTCGTGAGATGGATTTCTTCATTTCTTCCAGGGTTGGTATGTCTCCTAGGTCCATTTTGATGGTCTGTTGGGGTATGGCATTGAGAACATCCCTGTTATAGACAGTTTGTTGGTTCAGCAGTTCTTCAAAATGCTCTCGCCACCGTGCATTGATTTCTTTGTTGGTCTTCAGAATGGTACCCCCGTCTTTGCTCTTGAGGGGCACCTGACCTTGTATAGATGGTCCATATATCTCTTTTGTCGCTGTAAATAATGCCTTGCAATTGTTGTTAACAGCTAAGAGTTGTATTTCTTCAGCCTTTGACTGCCACCATTTATTTTTCATGCCTCGCACCGTTCGTTGTACATCACTTTTGATTTCTTGATACTGATTTTTCTTTAAAATGGAGTTAGGGTCATTCTTAAGTTGTATGAAAGCTTCCCTTTTTCTATTCATGAGCTGTTGCAGTTCATTGTTGTTTTGATCAAACCAGTCCTCATGTTTCCTGGTTTTGTATCCAATTGAGTTAACGCATGCTTTTCTGATTGCTACCTTTAATTGCTCCCAGTGTTCTGTGATGTTTGTAGGGGATTTGTTGGGTATTGTTTCTTCCAGGTTTCTTTGTAGTTCCATGGCATGCTCATCTTCCTTTAGACATTCAACATTGTATTTTTTGCTGTGTGGTTTGTTGTGACATTTTCTACGAGCCTTTAGTTTTAGCCTCATAACTGATGCAATCAATCTGTGATCTGACCAGCACTCATCTGCACCAGTTACAGCTCTGGTATGAAGCACATCTTGTTGGTCCCTCTTCCTCACTATAACATAGTCAATCAAGTGCCAGTGCTTTGATCTTGGGTGTTGCCAGGACACTTTGACGGAATTCCTTTGTCTAAAGATGGTATTGGTAATTATCAAACTGTGTTCCGCACATTTGGTCAGAAGTAAGGCCCCATTTGCATTGGCCTTACCTACACCATTATGTCCAATTACACCCTCCCATATATTGTGATTTTTCCAACTCTTGCATTGAAATCACCAAGAATAATACGTTTATCGTGTTGTGGTGTTGTAGAGATGAGCTCATCAAACTCCGCATAGAAAGCCTCCTTAGTTTCTTCTTCAGCACCTAGAGTTGGGGCATATGCACTTATGAGAGTAGCATGTTGGTTGTGTTTTAGGCTGATTCTTAGGGTCATAAGTCTTTCATTTATACCTACGGGCTGTTCTGTTAGTTGACCAAGTAGTTCATTTCTAATGGCAAATCCTACCCCGTGTATTCTGGGTTGGTCTGCTGCTTTTCCTTTCCAAAAGAAAGTGTAGTTGCCCTGTTCTTCCCTCAACTGGCCTTCTTCCGCTCTCCTGGTCTCTTGGAGAGCAACAATATCAAAATTGAACTTCTGAAGTTCTCTTGCCACAAAAGCTGTTCTTCTCTCTGGTCTGTCTGACTTTTCGTTGTCCATTAACGTTCGTATATTCCAAGTTCCAAGTTTCATATTTTTGTACATATCCTTCTTTTTCCTACCGCATGGGTGGTGCTCCCCTAGGCGCGGCGTCCCAGGCAGAGTAGACGAAGTGAAACTATGTTTAGGGCACCTTTTCTAGCCCCCTCCCAAAATTGGGTGAGCAGAGTGGATCCTAAATAGGACTGCTCAGTCAGAACACCGCTGACCAACTTGCTTCTTCACTTCGAATCCAGAAGCAAGAACGACATTATAGCAAAATGTTCCCGCTGTACGTGTCAATTCTGACTAGGGGCTCCCAGCCTCACGAGCCTGCCCCCATTGCCAATCCTTGATCGCCGACAGACTTGTAGTGTGGTATGATGATGTAGATGACATACATGAGATGAGATGAGGTGAGGTGATGGATGCCTGCGCATGATTTTTTTTTTAATGTATCTGAAGTTGCGCTTCGTCAAACACACAGCACTTGGCAGATTAAGAAGTGGACTCCGTGGCATGGAGAACCAAGACAAACGGCACTTCTATAGTCTGTTGCAGCCTTCATCCGCCCTCACAGTTGCCTGTTCAGCCGTTGAGGTCTTGTTTTCTGTTAGGGTTGTCTCCCCTGTGTAGCTCCTTCTCCCAAACTTTTCATCATGACTAGTTTACTCCTGGTAGATGGGTTTCTTGGGTCCTGGGGGTAGTCATGCTTAAAGTTTGGTGTACTGGAACTTGCTAGATGGCCGTTGGCACTCTTGTGCTCATCCGCCCTTTGACAGATGTTGTTTTTGCTCTGCTGGGTGTCTAGCCACCCTCCCCATCAAGTACACTTGATGGGGGAGCCAGTTTAGTCGCTGACGACTCGACCATGGAACAGGTAGTACCAGTTTACATGTTACCAGTAGCACTCTCTTGAGCGACCTGACTGCTATATATATATACATATGTATATACACTCATATATACACATACATATATATATATTCTATTCTTTTACATATATGGTGCAGTTGGGAGAGTGGCTGTGCCAGCAACCTGAGGGTTCCTGGTTCAATCCCCACCTTTTACCATCCTAGTCACGTCCGTTGTGTCCTTGAGCAAGACACTTCACCCTTGCTCCTGATGGGTCCTGGTTAGCGCCTTGCATGGCAGCTCCCGCCATCAATGTGTGAATGTGCGTGTGAATGGGTGAATGTGGAAATAGTGTCAAAGCGCTTTGAGTTCCTTAAAAAAGTAGAAAAGCGCTATACAAGTATAACCCATTTACCATTTACCATATACATATATATATCTTATTTTTTCAGTTTAGTGTTTGTTGCTATCTAGTCCTTTGTTAACTGCACTAGCTTTTCATTAAACATACTTTTTACCTGCATTCTGCCTGCTGTCTCTGCATCTCGGGGTCAGACTGCAAGCAACTCAGCACCTTGTGACAGTACACTCTTTGGAGATAAAACTTCCATTTGGGATAATCACATTTAATTATGAGATTAAAGACCATTAAATATAATTTGTATCGGTTTTGCAAGTAAAAATCATCATAAATGACCCCTGCATCCATTATTATTTTCAGTCCGCAGCCCTCAGTGGAAAAATGTTCGGACACCCCAGGTCTAATGTTAGCATCATGCTAATAGTGACAGGTGGGAGCAAGCGATCATTGTGGCCCGTTCAGGGCAGCATAAAAATGATAAGGTGCAGTAATTCTGGAGGCGCAAATAATCAGCAATGCGCAGACAAGTGTGAACAATGAGATCTAGCACAGGAGTATGTTGGGGGGAGTGCAAGGGGTGGTGGGGGCGACAGTGGATGTAGCTGCAGATCGCTTTAAAACTGCAACGGTGAAAGCATTGGAGCATGAGGAAATTTCAATTTGAGACGCGACGAACAGCAAAGACGAAGACAAATGATAGTCCAAAGAGGGGCAGAGGTGGATGAGGAGAAGCCGTGATTGGGGAGGAGGGTTAGGAGCGGGCGGGGGACTAAAAAACGTTATGCTGATTGGACGCAGATCCCAGTCAATAAGTCATTAATTCTTAAAAAATCATAATAGACATCACTTATTAGCATCTATTTAAATTGACTGACACACTAATGTAGAACATTACAACTTTCATTTGCAAAGATTGGTAGAACTTTAGACACGGTAGAAATGTTTTTAGACAAGGAGCAAAATGTGTCTGTGTAGGTCATGAAGTGACAAAAAAAAAAAAAAGTTTCATTCCGGGACTCATAAATCTCTTCCCCACGGGGGATGTGCCTAATCTGAGTTTGGAGGAGGAAACCACATACCTCTGCAAAAAAGTGCTGCGTAGCAAAGCAAACAGCAGCAAATTTAGTGCGGCCGACTCGCTTCTGTGGACCACCGAGTTCTCACACGTGGGCTGCGCCCCCGAAAAAAAGCAATGAGACCTTAGAAGTGTTAAATCAAGATGGAAACTCAAACAGTCTGAGTGGCACCCAAACAGGTACGTGTGTGTGTGTGTGTACGCGTGCGTGTGTGTGTCTCCACCTGTTGTATGTGCTGCTTGTGAATCATGAGTAAGGGTGCACTCACAATCGTACCCTTCCTGTGCCCACTTAAACCAAAATCGACACAATTTATACTAATTAGATAAAAAAACTACTGCATAAAAAATGTCGATTTTAAAATGGCAGCACAATTGTATTGTAAAATCTACATATTTTTTACAATGCACTGTAAAAAGTCAATGGGTTGTATGGTAAAAACTGACAACTTAGTCGCCAGAATTTTACTGAAAAAATAAAAGTGATTGTGTTTTTCCATTTGTAATAAAGCACTGTAAAACAACAAATGTAGATTATACAGAAAAAAACCTCGCAGCTTAGTGTCAGATTTGTACTGTAAAAATAACAGCGGTAGAGCCTGTCACGGCGCATGCGCATACCATCATTCCCTCCACAGCAAGCGCCACCGGTGGCTCCGCTCGGAGCACCTCGGGACACGCCCCTGCTCGTTCATCTCGGGTCGCGGCTGCGCGCCTGCGGCAATCAACAATCCACGCACCTGGGTCTGATGAGGATCGACGCCATAAAGACCAGTGCATCCTGAGATCCAGTACTAGAACGTAGTTCGCTGTTATCAGTAAGCATCGCGTCTCTGGCTTCCCTCCTTGTATACCTGCTCTCTGTGCTTCCCTCTGCCCTTGTTTCACGTGCCCCTTTTTGTTCCCGCAGAATTCCTTCTGCTTCCTTGCATCGAGCAGCACGCCTCGCTTCCCTGGACTCCCCCCTGGAATTGGATCCTCCGCTTGGACACGGACCTTGACGCCTCTCTCTAGCCCCAGACCTCTCGCGCGTTACGGACTTCCTTCCTGCCTCGCCCCACTGGACTTCTGGACTATTCATCCAACACTCACTTACAACAAACCTGGTAACACTCACATTGTTAATTCATCACATAGTTCTGCTTCACACACCTCCAGTAGCATACACACTCCACTCCATCATCAAGCTCAAATAAACCTGTTGAGCTTTATCCTGTTGTTGTGTCGTCTCCTTCCCCCGCCGAACGTAACAGAGACTTTAATTTACAGTAATTTGGTGTAAAAAACACCTTAAATTTGATGGTAAAATTCCAACGACTTAGCTGCCATTTTTTACAGTGAAATATACAGATTTTTTTTACAGTTCATGTAAAATACTGGCAACTTTGTCACCAGAATTTTAAGGTAAAAATTAAAGCTGTCCTGCTTTTCCATTTACAGTAACGCACTGTATAAACAACAATTGTAGATTTTGCAGTAAAAACAAGCAGCTCAGTCACCATATTTTGACCGTAAAAATAACAGTGGTAGAGATTTTTGATTTACAGTAATTTAGTGTAAAAAAAAAAAAACACCAAAATTCTGACAACTGAGTTGACATTTTTTTAACTGTAAAATCTAAAGATATCTATAGTTCACTGAATTTGTTTTTTTTTAAAGATGTTTTTACTTTAAAAATAGTTACATTTATAGTAATGCACTTAAAAAACACAATGGTTTATTTTATGTGTAAAAAAATGGTCGCTCACTCACCAGAACTTCCATCCATCCATCTTCTTCCGCTTATCCGAGGTCGGGTCGCGGGGGCAGCAGCCTAAGCAGGGAAACCCAGACTTCCCTCTCCCCAGCCACTTCGTCCAGCTCTTCCCGGGGGACCCCGAGTCGTTCCCAGGCCAGCCGGGAGACATAGTCTTCCCAACGTGTCCTGGGTCTTCCCTGTGGCCTCCTACCGGTCGGACGTGCCCTAAACACCTCCCTAGGGAGGCGTTTGGGTGGCATCCTGACCAGATGCCCGAACCACCTCAACTGTCTCCTCTCGATGTGGAGGAGCAGCGGCTTTACTTTGAGCTCCCCCCGGATGGCAGAGCTTCTCACCATATCTCTAAGGGAGAGCCCCGCCACCCGGCAGAGGAAACTCATTTCGGCCGCTTGTACCCGTGATCTTGTCCTTTCGGTCATAACCCAAAGCTCATGACCATAGGTGAGGATGGGAACGTAGATCGACCGGTAAATTGAGAGCTTTGCCTTCTGGCTCAGCTCCTTCTTCACCACAACGGATCGATACAGCGTCCGCATTACTGAAGACGCCGCACCGATCCGCCTGTCGATCTCACGATCCACTCTTCCCTCACTCGTGAACAAGACTCCAAGGTACTTGAACTCCTCCACTTGCAACCCGGAGATGGCACGCCACCCTTTTCCGGGCGAGAACCATGGACTCGGACTTGGAGGTGCTGATTCTCATCTCAGTTGCTTCACACTCAGCTGCGAACCGATCCAGCGAGAGCTGAAGATCCTGGCCAGATGAAGCCATCAGGACCACATCATCTGCAAAAAGCAGAGACCTAATCCTGCAGCCACCAAACCAGATCCCCTCAACGCCTTGACTGCACCTAGAAATTCTGTCCATAAAAGTTATGAACAGAATCGGTGACAAAGGACAGCCTTGGCGGAGTCCAACCCTCACTGGAAACGTGTCCGACTTACTGCCGGCAATGCGGACCAAACTCTGGCACTGATCATACAGGGAGCGGACCGCCACAATCAGACAGTCCGATACCCCATACTCTCTAAAAACTCCCCACAGGACTTCCCGAGGGACACGGTCGAATGCCTTCTCCAAGTCCACAAAACACATGTAGACTGGTTGGGCAAACTCCCATGCACCCTCAAGGACCCTGCCGAGAGTATAGAGCTGGTCCACAGTTCCACGACCAGGACGAAAACCACACTGTTCCTCCTGAATCCGAGGTTCGACTATCCGGCGTAGCCTCCTCTCCAGCACACCCGAATAGACCTTACCGGGAAGGCTGAGGAGTGTGATCCCACGATAGTTAGAACACACCCTCCGGTTCCCCTTCTTAAAGAGAGGAACCACCACCCCGGTCTGCCAATCCAGAGGTACCGCCCCCGATGTCCACACGATGCTGCAGAGTCTTGTCAACCAAGACAGCCCCACAGCATCCAGAGCCTTAAGGAACTCCGGGCGGATCTCATCCACCCCCGGGGCTTTGCCACCGAGGAGCTTTTTAACTACCTCAGCAACCTCAGCCCCAGAAATAGGAGAGCCCACCACAGATTCCCCAGGCACTGCTTCCTCATAGGAAGACGTGAGTTAGGATTGAGGAAGTCTTCGAAGTATTCCCTCCACCGATCCACAACAACCGCAGTCGAGGTCAGCAGAACACCATCCTCACCATACACGGTGTTGATAGTGCACTGCTTCCCCTTCCTGAGGCGGCGGATGGTGGTCCAGAATCGCTTCGAAGCCGTCTGGAAGTCGTTTTCCATGGCTTTCCCGAATTCCTCCCATGTCCGAGTTTTTGCCTCCGCGACCGCTGAAGCCGCACACCACTTGGCCTGTCGGTATCTGTCCGCTGCCTCAGGAGTCCTATGAGCCAAAAGAACCCGATAGGACTCCTTCTTCAGCTTGACGGCATCCCTCACCGCCGGTGTCCACCAACGGGTTCTAGGATTACCGCCACGACAGGCACCAACTACCATGCGGCCACAGCTCCAATCAGCCGCCTCGACAATAGAGGCGCGGAACATGGTCCTTTCGGACTCAATGTCCAGCACCTCCTTCGTGACATGTTCAAAGTTCTTCCGGAGGTGGGAATTGAAACTCTCTCTGACAGGAGACTCTGCCAGACGTTCCCAGCAAACACTCACAATGCGTTTGGGCCTGCCAGGTCTGTCCGGCATCCTCCCCCACCATCGCAGCCAACTCACCACCAGGTGGTGATCGGTAGACCGTAAAATATTTATATTTATATTTTTCTCTGTTTTTCTTGTCTTTTTCTTTGAAATTGAAATTTTACTGCCTTTTTTACATCATGGCCAGGGGACTACAGATGAAAACTACACTTCTGGCTAATTCTGGCTTTTTTAAGCCAGAATGTGTAGTCATGTGTTTTATGAAATTGCATTGTCCCCTTTGAAATAAACTAAGCTTAATCTTAATCTTACACCAAATTACAATAAAATGTAAATCGGCCCGCTGTTATTTTTACGGTCAATTTCAGGCGATTGAGCTGCCCATTTTTTACTGTAGAATCTATGCCCATTGTTTTTACAGTGTTTTACTATAAATAGAAAAACAATAACACTTTTATTTTTACCGTAAAATAATTGTTGCTTTGACTATCTTCGGTCAGATCTTTTTAAAAAATATATTTCAAATTAGAAGCAAAAGCGCTGCTGATGTGTTACAGGAAGCAGCACTGACGGCAGTGGTCTTAAGAATGAAAACATTATTCTAATTGGGAGCGACATCACTGAGACGTGTTGACACACAAGAAAACAATTGTTCCGCCTGAGGTAAAAGAAAACACAAAGGAGACAGCAAAAGGCGAAAGAAAATGTGCTGAAAAGCGACAATTTTGAACTGCACAAACGTGTGAAGGAGACAAGGTCATGGTGAGGTGGTGAAAAGGGTGACGGAGGATGCTGAGTAGAAAGCAAAGAAGGAAATGGAAACACGGAAGGAGAGGGAAGTGTTTGTTGTTTCTGCCGCATGACTCATCGTCAGATCCAATTATGACCTAAGCAGCGTTCCTGCTCTCGCCCAATGCTAACCCACGGCTTCATGCCTTCCTCACGCATACTGCACATATACACACACACACACACACATACATACACACACACTGCATTGGGAGGAGTCTCTAAAGGCCAAGGTAACGAATCCAGCATCACATTTTACACACACGTATACACATACATGCACACACACACACACACACACACACACACACACACACACACACACACACACACACACACACACACACACACACACACACACACACACACACACACACAAGATTGTAAGACTGAACACAACAACAACTTGTATAGTGTGGCAGTCATGGTGATGTCACAGTACACACTAAGAATGTTGTATTTGTGTAAGATGCACTGAAGGTCAACTCCTTGGTGAGCCTTAGTGCATCAACAAAAGACAACTTTGGACAGTTTCATTCACTATGCAACCATTTTCACTTTTAGTTGATCCGGATCAACCCCAAAAACTAAAATTCTGAAAGCTTTATCAAAATCTACCAATACTATTTAGAGTTGTGCTGCTAACAAAAAAGCAAATGAATAAACAAACTGACAGACTCACTTACTGACGACCTGATAACAACCTGATGGGCGAACTGAAGGTCGGGCTGACTAACTGACTAACTGACGACCTGACGGATTGACTGACGGACCGGGCCGACCGACTGACTGAACGACTGACCGCTCGAGGGACTAACTGACTAACAAACAACCTGAACACTTGACTGACTTATGGCCCAATTGACCGACCGACTCACCGACAAACTAACTGATTAACTACCTAACCAATGATCTGATGGACAAACTGACGAGCTAACAGACTAACAAACAACCTAACGATTTTACTGACTGACGGACGGACCGATCGACCGACAAACTGTCAAACTGAGGGACAGGCGGACAGGCAGACTTACAGACTGACTGACGAAACTGACAAACTAATGGACAGATGGACTAACTGACGTCTGGACTGACTGACAGACCGACAAACTAACTGATGAACTGACTGACGGAGAAATAACCTGATGACTTGAGAGACTGACGGACTGACTGTCGGACCGAATGACTAATGAACTGACAAACAAACCTCAGCGATTACATGTACCTCCTTGCGGTAATAAATATTGTAAAGTTTTGGGGAAAAATATACAATACCCAAAACCAGTGAAGTTGGCATGTTGTATAAATCGGAATTAAAAACATAATACAAAGATTTGCAAATCCTTTTCAACCTATATTCAATTGAATACACTGCAAAGACAAGATACTTAACGTTCAAACTGGTAAACTGTGTTATTTTTTGCAAATATTAGCTCATTTGGAATTTGATGCCTGCAACATGTTTCAAAAAAGCTGGCACAATTGGTTAGAAAGACTGAGAACGTTTAGGAATGCTCAACCACTTTGTGAACAAATGTGTGAGCAAATTGTCAAACAGTTTAAGAACAACATTTCTCAACGAGCTATTGCAAGAAATTTAGGGATTTCACCATCTACGGTCCGTAATATCATCAAAAGGTTCAGAGAATCTGGAGAAATCATTGCACGTAAGCGGCAATGCCTGTGACCTTTAAACCCTCAGGAGGTACTGCATCAAAAACCGTCATCAGTGTGTAAAGGATATCACCACATGGGCTCAGGAACACTCCAGAAAACCCCTGTCAGTAACTACAGTTTGTCGCTACATCTGTAAGTGCAAATTAAAACTCTACTATGCAAAGCAAAAGCCATGTATCAACAACACCCAGAAACGCCTACGGCTTTGCTGTGCCCAAGCTCATCTAAGATCGACTGATGCAAAGTGGAAAAGTGTTCTGTGGTCTGACGAGTCCACATTTCATATTGTTTTTGGAAACTGTGAACATCGTGTCCTCCGGAACAAAGAGGAAAAGAACCATCCGGAATGTTATAGGCGCAAAGTTCAAAAGCCAGCATCTGTGAAGGTATGGGGGTGTAATAGTGCCCAAGGCATGGGTAACTTACACATCTGTGAAGGCAGCATTAATGCATGAAAGGTACATACTGGTTTTGGAGCAACTTATGTTGCCATCCAAGCAATGCCGTCATGGACGCCCCTGCTTATTTCAGCAAGACAATACCAAGCCTCATTCTGCACGTTTTACAACAGCGTGGCTTCATAGTAAAAGAGTGCGGGTATTAGACTGGCCTGCCTTCAGTCCAGACCTGTCTCCCATTGAAAAATGTGTGGCGCATTATGAAGCCTAAAATACGACAACGGCGACCCCGGACTGTTGAACAACTTAAGCTGTACATCAAGCAAAAATGGGAAATAATTACACCTGAAAAAGCTTAAAAAATTGGTCTCCTCAGTTCCCAAACGTTTACTGAGTGTTGTTAAAAGGAAAGGCCATGTAACAGTGGTAAAAATGCCCCTGTGCAATGTGTTGCTGCCATTAAAAGTTAATGATTATTTAAAAAAAAAAAAGTTTCTCAGATTGAACATTAAATATCTTGTCTTTGCAGTCTATTCAATTGAATGTGAGTTGAAAAGGATTTGCAAATCATTGTATTCTGTTTTTTTTGTTTTTTTTACGATTTACACAAAGTGCCAACTTCACTGGTATTTGGTTTTGTATTTTAAGGAGAGAAGAAGAAGAAGTTAACTGTAGTGATCCTCACTTCTGGTAGGTATGCAATGACAGTAATGTATTTGTGTCATAATCCATAGGCTGCAGGAACCAAGTACAGAGTGGACACAATACACTTATTGAAGTGTGCTGGCAGAGGTATTCCATTTGAGACACAGGATAATATCGACGTGTGCCCAATTAATAGGCAACTTTCTCTATTTTTGGCCATATGGGACAAAAAAATAAATGTTCATTGACTCTGAAAAGCAAACATGCTTAATATCCATTATGTCATGTGGTCTTCCTACACACAATAGACCGCCACTTGAATGTCACTTGAACCACATCAAAGGTCTCACACGCACGCACACACGCACACATGTACGCACACACACACACACACACACACACACACACACACACACACACACACACACACACACACACACAGTATTGTATTTGTTACCTTCTTGAGACCTCCGAATAATGCCTCCCTCTTTAGGACCACCCTTTCTGGATATATAAAGATTTATATTTACTTACAACATTAATAATATATACATATGATGCAAATATATAAAAGGTTGTTGTGAATAATGAGTTAGAATTTCAAAAGAAAGACTTCGAATTTTGGTAGTATTATAATAAAAGTTGTAATTTTACTCAACGCAGGTAAAAATTTTACAAGAAAAACTGAACATTTGTGCAATATCATGATGAAAGTTGGAATTTTACTCAATAACAGTTGCAATTTTTTACAATAAAAGCTTAACATGTTGGCAATTGTATAAAAAGAGTCGTAATTTTACTCGACAAAAGTCACAATTTTAAAAGAAAACTTTAACATTTTGGCAATATTATAATATAATCTGCACGGTGGCAGAGGGGTTAGTGCGTCTGCCTCACAATACGAAGGTCCTGAGTAGTCGTGAGTTCAATCCCGGGCTCAGGATCTTTCAGTGTGGAATTTGCATGTCCTCCCCGTGACTGCGTGGGTTCCCTCAGGGTACTCCGGCTTCCTCCCACCTCCAAAGACATGCACCTGGGGATAGGTTGATTGGCAACACTAAATTGGCCCTAGTGTGTGAATGTGAGTGTGAATGTTGTCTGTCTATCTCTGTTGGCCCTGTGATGAGGTGGCGACTTGTCCAGGGTGTACCCCGCCTTCCGCCCGATTGTAGCTGAGATAGGCTCCAGCGCCCCCCGCGACCCCGAAGGGAATAAGCGGTAGAAAATGGATGGATGGATAATAATTAATCAGAATTTTACCTGGAAAAACTATGACAAAAGTCATAATTTTGCTCAAGAACAACAAAAAATGTGGCAATATTGTGATAAAAGTCAGAATTTTGTATGACAAATGTCACCATTTTGCATAATAAAATTATAATTTTACATAAAAAAGTAATAATTTTACAAGAACATATTGCGATATTACAGCAACAGAAAGAATATGAGAAAATGTTCCCAATTTTATAAGAAAGAAGTCGACACCTTGTGAGAAAAAGACTGCTTTTAGTTAATTATTTGTATTTGTATTTTTTGTTTGTAATTGGTTTTTAATCTTCATCATTTACTTCAAGTTATTACAGTATGTCTCTATATACATATTTATTTATTTATTTTGAAATAATTTTTGGCCAAAGGAGGCGCATTTCAATTTCTTACACACACTTGTTATTTTATATGTTGGCTAGAGGCGGGAGCACTTACAAAACCGGCACACAGTCAATTTTAAAAATCCCTCCTTTTTTGATAGATTTCACCACCAGGGGTGCAAATGAGACATTCTCTATTAGATGCAATGGTTTTCCGTATTGGGACCATGATTTATGTTCTTACTTGTTCACCGGTCCTCATATGGAAGGTACTTTTCCTTGTTGATGTCTCAAGAAGGGTAGAAATACAAGAACACACACACACACACACATCAATTACAGATAAGCACTAACTAAGCCTTATTAAAAGGCAATCACAGCCTCCCCATTCGTCACACTTTCCCATATAAACATGATTTGATCCTCGAGCGTTGCGGTTTATGTGATATTGTCTTTTAGCGGACAGAAACACAACTTTCTTTTCTTTCACAGCCTCCTGTCTCTATACCGCCGCCCTCACCTACTCCCCCTCATCCTCACAGGCCGTTATTGTTTGTGCCCTGAAATGATCCACCCGCCGTCTGCATGATGATTGAAGGCTCCCTTCCACACAAACATGAGCGCAGGCTCTGCATAATCTATCAACAAGGGAATGGGTTGTTTTGATCAAACGCTTACATGGCGGCGAGGAAGCTACTTGTCAATGCATTACACAGACACATGCGCACACAAACACGCTGCGTTAAGGTCACCCAGTCATTGACATCTATATTTTCATGTCTCTCTTGATGTGTCCATCAAACCCTCTCACATGACTTTGATCGTCACTGTTAAGTATCCATTAAGGACCAAAAACAACTTCAAGCGAGGTCATCGGTCACCAGTCAGCACTTCATGACTAGCAAATGTGTGTCTCTAATTACATATAGTCAACAAATGATCATCCCTTTGAAGTTTGCTTGAGCTTTACTGGTCAGTAATTGTGATTAGAAAATGTATTTATCCATTTGCAATTGCTCGACACTTCTACTGCTAATATGTCTAATTTGCTTTGTGCTTTTGTCTCTGTCATGCATGCTCCTGCAAGCAGATGGCGCACTGTTCAATGTGGGCAAATGTGTGGCTGACCAGAGCACAGAAGAAGACGTACTGTATCTCCTCTACTGTCGTCATTTCAACAAGTAAACAACGTTTAAAATCTAAATAAGGAAAATACATAAGCTACAATGGAACCTTAAAGGCCTACTGAAATGATTTGTTTTTATACGGGGATAGCAGATCCATTCCATGTGTCATACTTGATCATTTTGCGATATTGCCATATTTTTGCTGAAAGGATTTAGTAGAGAACATCGACGATAAAGTTCGCAACTTTTCGTCGCTGATAAAAAAAGCCTTGCCTGTACCGGAAGTAGCGTGACGTCGCAGGTTGAAAGGCTCCTCACATTTCCCCATTGTTTACACCAGCAGCGAGAGCGATTTGGACCGAGAAAGCGACGATTACCCCATTAATTTGAGCCAGGATGAAAGATTCGTGGATGAGGATCGTGAGAGCGAAGGACTAGAGTGCAGTGCAGGACGTATCTTTTTTCGCTCTGACCGTTACTTAGGTACAAGGGCTCATTGGATACCTCCCTCTCTCCTTTTTCTATTGTGGATCACGGTTTTGTATTTTAAACCACCTCAGATACTATATCCTCTTGAAAATGAGAGTCGAGAATGCGAAATGGACATTCACAGTGACTTTTATCTCCACGACAATACATCGGTGAAGCACTTTAGCTACGGAGCTAACGTGATAGCATCGTGCTTAAATGCAGATAGGAACAAAATAAATAAGCCCCTGACTGGAAGTATAGACAGCAGATCAACAATACTACTATCAGGAGACACCGAACCAAACACTGGACCTGTAACTACACTGTTAATGCTGTGCCGCCTGTCGAAGCCTAGCAATGCTGTTGCTAACGACGCCATTGAAGCTAACTAAGCTACGGGACCTCGTCAGAGCTATGATAAAAACATTATCTCTCCACCTACGCCAGCCCTCATCTGCTCATCAACACCCGTGCTCACCTGCATTCCAGCGATCGATGGCACGACGAAGGACTTCACCCGATCATAGATGCGGTCGGCGGCTAGCGTCGGATAGCGCGTCAATGACATCCTCGGCTCAGATCCCACATTTTGAAGACGCAGGGCCCCCTATGTCACATTCTGTTTACATACGTCACATTCTGTTTACATACGCGGCCATTTCGAAAAGCTTCGCAGTCTTGCTGTATAACTTCGGGTTGCTAGACAACCGCTTGAAGCTAGCATTTTAGCTATTTAGCCTCCAGCTTGCAGCCTCTTCAATTTGAGGATTTTATCAGCGGAGGTGGCCTTGTTCCGCAGCAAGTCTTTAATTGTGATGGCACCGAAAAAGATGGACCTTTATTACAGCGAAGGAAAAGGTACAACCGGGACACAAGCCGATGAAGGATGGCCTCACATTGTTAGTTTGTGCTCTTTTATCACTCCGAAATAAATGTTCAACAATGCCACCAATGTTCCCAGACACAAGTTAAGACGATTTTCCTCTTTTTGTATGTGTTTATTGGTGTGTGTGTGTGTGTGTGTGTGTGTGTGTGTGTGTGTGTGTGTGTGTGTGTGTGTGTGTGTGTGTGTGTGTGTGTGTGTGTGTGTGTGTGTGTGTGTGTGTGTGTGTGTGTGTGTGTGTGTGTGCGTGTGTGCGTGCGTGCCTGTTGACATTTAATATTGCTGTAATGTTGTGTTGCTTGGATAAAAAATAGATTGTTAAGCCATTACCCCCTTGTTAATAAATATACATACTTCATATATATACATTATAGTGTCTTCATAGTGTGCAGTTTTTACTAAATCAATCAATCAAAGTTTACTTATATAACCCTTAATCAAAAATGTCTCAAAGGGCTGCACAAGCCACAACAAGCCATCCTCGGCTCAGATCCCACATCGGGGCAAGAAAAAAACTCAACACAATGGGAACAACGAAAAACCTTGGAAGAAGGACTCTTTTCATGCATATTTGAACGTGCCAGAGGTGGGACCAAGTCATTGTTTTGCAAGTCACAAGTAAGTCTCAAGTCTTTGCCCTCAAGTCTCAAGTCAAGTCCCGAGTCAAGACAGGCAAGTCCCGAGTCAAGTCCAAAGTCAAGACTGGAAAGTCTCAAGTCAAGTCCTAAGTCCTGCATTTTGAGTTTCAAGTCCTTTCAAGTCCTTTTAACCATAGACTAATATATTTACACAGATTGTGTATGCTTTTCAAACGCTGTATTTAGTTATTAAAACAAGTGCATTTGAAATTGCAGGGAAAAAAAATAGTGCTGACATTGCAATTCATAACAGCACTATTAACCAGTCATTTTAAACATTGAACTCATTCCTTTACAGAATAAACACATTTGAAAAAACAAGTGCAACTGTACTTATTTGTACACAAGTGTTAACATTGTATTTCCATGGCATATTGCATTGTAACTAGTTCCACAGCATTTTCTAACCTGTTCTTACCTTATCTCATTGATCTCATCTCATACTGTATGTGTGTTGATGTGTGCGTACACATGGAAAACATAACAAATACATGAACATAACAATGAACAGAGTTGTACTTTTTAGATATCAGGGCCCTATGCAATATGTACACATTTTCTTAATATAGTATACATTTTAACTGACCATTATTTGACTATGTTTGTCTTTTTGTAGGTGGCTAAAATATGCGGTGCTGCTGACCGCCGTCTAACGTTACGTTACTGTGTGTGATACATTGACTAACGTAACGTTACGTATAGGTACCTCATGCAACCCTGCTTAAAAAAAATCACTTGACAAACAGTATGAATAAGGTAGCAAACTGCAGTGGACGAAACAGATTGTCGTGTTTGCAATGACGTTATAACCATAGACATCTTATAAGTAGACGCAGCATTGGCTGCTGTGACACGAGCAATTTGGCCGCCATCTTGAAGTGGTGATGAGGAACCGGCGAGCAGCCTAAACTGACAGTTGACAGGTAGAAAACAAAGATGCCTGGCTGGTGTTCAGCGTTTTCCTGCTCAAATGAGCGGACTGTTGAAAATAGGAATCGGGGGATTACTTTTCACAAGTAAGATTTAACATTAACGTACTATTGGTTGTATTTTGTGAAAATTTTAGCACAGAGTTGAGAAGGAGCAAAGATCTTCAATATTTGTATGTGAAAATCACAAAGAAATGTTCTACAAGGGTTTGGTTTACAAACTTTCTGCCCCACCTGAAACAAAATTCACCAGCCGCCACTGATTATAATGCATTCTCATTTTAGGCAAAATATAAGACAATACGTTCTTAACAGTATAATTGTAACCAGTAATAAGTCTTCAAGTAACAATATTCAAATACTAACATTGTTGGGTGAAACAGAATTTGGTTTTATTCTGAATCCAGTTAAAGAAATTGGTGGTTTTAGCTGATGTAAAGACTTTCAGGTGTTTATATATGTTTATGTTTAAGTATTTGGCAGACACTTTTATCCAAAGAGACATTCATAAAAAATACATATAAAACAATCACTGTAAACATGATCATTTAAGGGAAGAATGTAATACAAAATATCAATACAAAGTGTCAAGACAGAATAAACTCTCTGCTGCTGCAGCAACAGAGATACAGTCTATATGTCCCTAAGATTATATATAGATATCTAATGTATTCATACATTGTTTATGTAGGATATACGCATGTATATATAACCTAGTCATATTGTTTCTTGAATTTAAAAATAGCTAACCGTTTTTTTCCCCCTTCTCTGGGATTATATTCCCAGTTTTGATCTCGGACGTCTGGTCACTTGTAGTATACAAGAATATTCTTTTACTGATAAAGCAAACTATGAATAATAAAACACGCCAAAACATGTGTCCTTTATCATAGCTACACGTATGATAAAAAAGCGCATGAAAATCCGTGGTATTCAGTGAGGTAAGATTAATTAGATGCGCTGACAGTTCACTGCTCCTGCCAAATTAATTGCACTGAGTGGAGCGGATCACCACTCCAAGATGGCGCCCCCGCGTCTCGTCTGCGCCAGTAGGCAGTAGCGCTCGATGCTGCGTACCCTTAGAAGATGTCTATGGTTATAACGTTAGCAGTGAGTTTACAGCCTCACTGATTTAACTACACAGCAAATAAAAGTCACGTTACTTAGTCAATAAAGGTTATCTTACATTCAAAACTTACCCTTCTTTGTGCATCTTCAAATGTCGAACGAAGTTGGAAGTTGTTGCGTCTTCGTCTGTAATATTCGAACTGCATGTTTTGCATACGGCAATTTGTTTTTTGTTGACCAAGTCATAGTTTTTATACCCGTACGAAACCAACTATGGCATATTTTTTTTCTCACTGGTGCGTCGTTTGACAATTCTTCTTTGTTGGTTTTCCTACAATTTGATTGGATGAATGCTGTGGATGAAAACAACGTAGAACTAATTTGATTGGCTATTGTACTGAGAGCACACACGCTTGACAGACAGCACACACACTGACAGACAAGTACAAAATGGAAGATACGGAGCGCTCCTGAATAACTTTTTTTAATCTTTGGGTTTTGGGGAAAGTAGCAAGTCATGTCAAGTCAAAAGGCTCAAGTCCAAGTGAAGTCACAAGTCATTGATGTTAAAGTCTAAATCGAGTTGCAAGTCTCTTTACATTTTGTCAATTCGAGTCTAAAGTCATCAAATTCATGACTCGAGTCTGACTCGAGTCCAAGTCATGTGACTCGAGTCCACACCTCTGGTACGTGCTATCGTAATGTAATCAAATGAGCGTCATTAGCATTAGCAAAGTGTTTGTATTAGTATTAGTCACTTAAAATAGCATTCTTTTTTAAATTACGTTTTGTAAATTCACCAAAACTTCAGCGTGGATTCATTGAATCTGTCTAGCTGATTGGAGTGCGAGCTTCCACAGCTATTGCATCCATGACGATGACTTCTGTTTTGTTTATCAGCCGTTTTACTGCAATGCGACATGATCCTTTTGGAAAAAATGACGGTATGCAAAAAAATATTTACAACATTTTTCGTATTGGTATATATCTGTGGTTTATAGTCTGGTGTGTCCAATATATGTCAACATATTTAATTCTTCCAAAATTTGGTGGGTGCATCTTAAATACCGCTACGCTCTATAGCCAGGAAAATACAATGTGTGTTTATATATATACACATATATATATATATATATATATATATATATATATATATATATATATATATATATATATATATATATATATATATATATATATATATATATATATATATATATATATATATATATTTACACATATACACACAAGTGTGGGCTTTAGTTGATATAACACTCCCGTCAGGGGGTGCATTCTACGGCGGGGGTGCATTATCTGGCACAACACCTGTCCTCTACCACCATGAGGCGGGCTTACTGCGAGCCTCAGCCAGTGCGTCTTCGCAGCCGTTGTATGATTGCTCAGCACAAGAAATACGTTACACACATACAGTTGTTGACAAAATACACTGTACATTATATACCTCAGCTAACTAAACTATGAAAATGTATAATATAATTCATATAGCAATACGGTGTCACTGCACAGCAGGCCAGCAGTTAGCCGAGTCATTGCGCAATCCATAGTGAGGCTCAACTGGCTGTTGACTCACAGCAAGTCTCTTCTCAGTATTTGAACGGCAAATGTGAAAATTCAGCGATTTTGAATAAAACTGGTGAAGTTACATGGAAAATAACTTTATAGTATAATCACTGGATACATACAACAATTTAATGTTTTTTTTTTCTTTTTACATTTTTTTTCTTTCCATGATGGCATGTGAGGCCCCGCCTCACCTGCCTCCCCTGACTGCACGTCACTGATATATATATATATATATATATATATATATATATATATATATATATATATATATATATATATATATATATATATATATATATATATATATATATATATGCATGTATATATTTTATATATATATATATATATATATATATATATATATATATATATATATATATATATATATATATATATATATATATATATATTGGGGTTGTACGGTATACCGGTACTAATAAAGTACTGCAATACTAATTAACTGAAATCAGTTCTACCCATACCGTTCTTTCATCTGAATGCCGCTGTGTGGCGGTGACTACACAGCCAAGGCGCATGATGTTGAGGGTGTCAAAATGCACACACAAAGTGCATAAAAGCAATAACATCTTGGAGAGGAAGAATGGCAAAAAAACGACAAATCTACTGGTTAATAAAGGAGGTGCGTGAACCGCAATACGGAGGTATTTGGGCTTCAAAACTAACAATTAAGGGGACGCTTCAAACTTAGATAAAGATTTTAATAATAAGCAATCAGATTTGCACAAGGAGTTTAAAGAATGACAGTTAATAATATAGTTGTTATACCTGTCCTTCTGTTCGGCTCCCATGCAGACCGTAGTCAAGGAGCACATGGGAGACGTTCCCTTCAGGGCCAATTTTTTTGTCGGGGGTAACACCCTTCACCCAGCAATTGGTCTGCTAAGCTCCGCTTTCGGGTCAGAATGACGAGGCCGCCAATTTGTGACAATCTGGTTGCTTTATTGTTAGTTTTGCAGGACACAACCGGACCTGTTCATCACTTTACTGCGCAGTGCACGTTCTCCTCCTCTCTCTCTTTACTCGCCCACTCACTCACTGACGTCACTCAGCCAACACGTTGACATTCTCGCAAACACACACACGCTAGTCTCGTAAGTTAACCAGCTCTGTGCAGATGTAGATACGTAGATGCGCACAAAGCTGTTTGGCTTGATGCCAAATATTAGCGGACTTAAAACCGCCCAAGGAGCGTCAACTAATACAAGTAAAATGACAACATTTTGTAACAACTTTGCTACAATTTGTGTTTTATCTTAAACAAATGTGTGTTTTACCTGCTACATGTCTTATATGTGTACATTTATCCATAATTTTGTTGTTAGCACTTACTAATAATTGTATTTTTCTTAAAAGCACAGACCAGAAGTGGCAACCATAAATAATGAAGCATTTAATATGTCAATAAAGCTTTTTATTGTATTCTAATCTAATCCTTGATTAAAAAAGATATTGTGTTATCATAAATGAATAAAAAATAATCACATAATTTGTTATGACCGTGCGGAAACCCCCAAGTCGCCGCCTATTTTTACATGGTCTAAAGATGAGTGATGTGAGGCGGTCAATTTCACTTCAAAACACACTCCGATGGAACTTTATATTAAAGTGAGGTCATTTGTTGGCATTGCAGCGACATACTTTCTTAACATTGGCACACAACTAGTTTAAAATAGCGTCTTAAAGCAATGCACATACAGGGTTTCCACGGGACATTAAAAGTCTTAAAATTATTTTTGCTAAACTTAATGACTTAAATGGCATTAAAAACACTCAATTCCATGTCCAGAGGCATTACACATTTTAATACAATTGTAGGACTGCACTGATAGTAGGAAGTCAATCAATCGACCGGTAAATGAAAATGAACTCAATAACCTTGCCGTCATCGATACATTGCGACCTTTGCCTGTGTTTCTTTTCTTCCGCTGCAGCTTCCAAATTGGATAAAGAGTTTTTGTAAGGATTGAAAGCTTGAATAGAGCTGCCTCCATATGGCAAAAAACACCAGTTCTGGGGTCCCAAATGTTACCATTCTTTTTGTGCTGTAGGCATAATCCTTAACTGTGACACCATGCCATGTTGATGAGGAAGCTCAGTTTGTTTCATACACGACTCCCTCAGCCGTCAGCACTTCAACAAAACATGAACTAACTTGGCTAACATTAGCAGGTTTGGTGACACACCTCACGTGACCTACGGTGGCCTAGGATGGACAAACAAGACCGTTCTCACAACAGACACAACTAATATTCTCTGACATTCCCACAGTATGATGTGTTTATTTCTTTTTTAAAGGAAGAGTAAATGCAGCTGTAAATACTGCACTATATAAAGTTGTTTTTGGGTGTGTCTACTATCTGTACCATCCCACGGCGCCACCATCCTTGCCGTCACTGGGCCGTCGCACGGCGCCACTATCCTCGTCTCCAGTGGGCCCATCGTCGGTGCTTGTCCTGGAGTCGCATCCGCGATCTCCAGCTTACCTGCCGCACAAGCGTGTATCAGGTGCCCGCAGGCGGCTACCTCGTCGGCCACCTCGTCGGCCACCTCGTCGGCCAAGAGTCTGGCCATCCGCGCTATCAGCAGCTATGCCCAGGTCTTGAGCATGGACGATTGTAGCTGCTGGTGCACCGTGGCCACTCGCGTCTGCCTTCTCGTTCCGTGGGCGACCGCTTTGCCAGTTGCCACCTGACTCATCCCTAGCCCACCGCCAAGTCCACCCTCCACCCTGCCGTGACTTTGGGCTTGTTCTGTTTTTTCTACCTTGGGAAGTCTGGTATCTGGGGGGGGTACTGTCATGATCCGTTGCCCGGGTCATGGCTTGATTGATGTTTTGTGGCTTTTTCCTATGTTAGTCTGTTTCCGTGCCCTAACCTCTCTCCTTTTGTTTACTTTTGGTTTCCATGGACACTAATTATCCACACCTGCCCTTGTTTTAGTAATTAGTGTTCCCCACTAGCTGTTTGGTTAATCACTCCCCTTTATATGTTCTAGTCACCCAACACAAGTCGCTTGGTCAATGCTTGCTTTTCGCGACATTTACGTTTCATCTTGTTTTCACCACGCTTAAGTGTTTTCCCTGATTATAGACTCTCGCTGTTCACCGATGGTGACTCTTTGGTTTTTGACTCCATGCTTGTTGAGCGTCCGAGTTTTTGTATATTTGTCCTGCCTCAAGGAATTAAAAGACAGACTCCTACCTGCACACAACTTCTGCTTGTTTTTTTCTGCATTGGAGGGAACACAATCATCGCAGCCATGCATTCCAAACGTAACAATTCATTTTGTAATGGTATTAAAGCACAAGAGAAAATCAGCAGATCTTTTTGTATCGTCAACATATAAACAGCCTTAGAAAATCCTGGCAATAAACTTTTCGCACCCGAATGAATTTCCTGTCATTACCATGCGTCAAAAATGTGCTCTGTCACACAAGCTTTTGTTGTTGAATACTCCTGCAAAAGTCGAACTGAAGCAGGCAGGAGGTCAGTGCCTTGCTGAAGGGCAGCCAAGGAAACTTAATTAAGCAGCATACAGCGATAATGATTTGCAGTATTTTTCATCAGCAGTTTGCAGTGGAGCGCTGGCTATTAAACAGGAGGACCCGGTCCAGTTTATGGGCTCCAGCTGCAATTCATGCGACCATAAGGTAGTAATCAGTAGGACAGCAGGGTCACAGTGAAGCCAGAACTGAACACAAATTTAAAAGCTGATGTTCTGTTCAGGACACATTTAAAAATATTGACCAGCAGCATTCATTTATCTGTGGCTGCTTGCCTCAAATAAATTGAGACCACCACAGATAGATTTGACAATACCTGTTCACCTGCACTAATAAACACATTATAATTGGACTGTTTGTAAATGAAGCTTGTCATTACAACACTGTATTAGGTACGTAGTACAGTATAGTATATATATATATATATATATATATATATATATATATATATATATATATATATATATATATATATATATATATATATATATATATAAAATGTATATAAAATCTTCTGACAAGCAGGGAAACCTGCGAAACAGGCTTGTAGGGATGATATAGCCTCTTGTGTTTTTTCCTGACCTAACATATATTCCGCTCTACTTGAGCACTGTATAACGGATAAACCACAGAAACCTTGACTATATATATATATATATATATATATATATATATATATATATATATATATATATATATATATATATATATATATATATATATATATATATATATATATATATATATATATATATATAATATGTATGTATATATATATATATATATATATATATATATATATATATATATATATATATATAATATGTATGTATATATATATATATATATATATATATATATATATATATATATATATATATATATATATATATATATATATATATAATATGTATGTATATATATATATATATATATATATATATATATATATATATATATATATATATATAATATGTATGTATATATATATATATATATATATATATATATATATATATATATATATATATATATATATATATAATATATTATATATAAGCTTGTCATTGGATGTAGTACAGTATAGTTTATATATACAGTATGTATATATATATATATATATAGTATAGTTTGATAAAAATAAAAAGTTTCCGTTAAAATCCATTAAAAAATTTTTTTTTCAAACGCTTCAATAAGGCAAGATTACCCATACTGTGCTGTAGGTAGGTTAAGGTGAATAATTCAAGCTCTCCTGCCTCGTAGGAGGTTCTAAACTGCCCCTAAACTCACTGGGGCTCACAGTGTAAACAAACATGGCATCTGTTGTGAGGAACATTTTTGTTCCTTTAAAAATAAGACGTCCTGTGGGCATCCAGCGAAAAAAAAAAAAAAAAACACCGGCTTCAACAAATTACTAGCCATCCCAAAATTCCACCAGCATCCATGCCTCAAAAGCCAAAGAAAACACTTGCACAGGCAAAGAAACTGCACAAAAGCCAACCGCAGAGAAAATCAATCAATGCAATCAATCAATGTTTATTTATATAGCCCTAAATCACAAGTGTCTCAAAGGGCTGCACAAGCCACAACGACATCCTCGGTACAGAGCCCACATATGGGCAAGGAAAAACTCACCCCAGTGGGACGTCGATGTGAATGACTATGAGAAACCTTGGAGAGGACCGCATATGTGGGTAACCCCCCCCCCCCCTCTAGGGGTGACCGAAAGCAATGGATGTCGAGTGGGTCTGACATAATATTGTGAAAGTCCAGTCCACAGTGGATCCAACACATCAGCGAAAGTCCAGTCCATAGTGGGGCCAGCAGGAAACTGTCCCAAGCGGTTATGTTGTCCGCTCTGACCGCTACTGCGTTCGAAAAGTGCAGCGCCAGAGACAACCTTCGGACCAAAGAGATCTAAGTTCACCATAGAAATAAAATGATGGCACTGGAAGCACATTGATACATTTGAGATGCAGCAGACCCCACTCCTCACCATCACTGAAGACACTGGACCACATCAGCCAGCAGGACACTCTGTGTCGTGGTTTGTACTTCTGAGTTTTTTGTTTAGGATGTATGTTTTGAAGCAAAATATGACGTGTTTGCCACACTGCGGCACACACGGATAGATGGAAATAAGGACATACGCTTCATTTGGATTTATGGATGTGATGTTAGCTTCACCAGCCGTGAAGGCACATTTGGTTAGGACAAGTCAAATCTACAGAACAGTGAAACCCCAATTTACGAACCCCCGTATTTGCTAACTTTTTGATTCACAAACTTTTCGATTGAGCCAAATATGCCTCCGTGTGCGAACTATGTCTCTGTGTACGCGCTTCATTCGTTCATTCATTTTGTGTCCCGCCTGCAGCCATTTTGTGCCAAAGGGCGCAGCATTTTTGGAAAGGCAGAGCGCTGTGGAGATTAAAAAAATATATATATATATATATTTCTGAGGAGTACATTATTCCCCATGAATGAAATAATTACATTCGTACTAAAGACTTTTCTGGAAAAAAAATTATGCCAAAACAGACTTATTTTACAGTGGAGGAGAAAACGACCTCTCCTCCAGCGGTGCCACTTCCGATAGCACACTCACTCACTCACACACACACACACACACACACACACACACACACACACACACACACACACACACACACACACACACACGCAAACACGCAAACACACACACACACACGCACACACACACACATACATTCTTGTATGTGCTACCTTCTTGAGACCTCCAAAAATAGCCTACCTCTTTAGGACCACCATTTCTAGTTATACAAAGATTTGTATTTACAACATTAATAATATATACATACTAAGCAAATATAAAACAGGTAAAATTTTAGTATTTTTTTTTAGTTAGTTTGTTTGTTTGTAATTGGTTTTTAATCTTCATTATTTACTTCAAGTTATTACAGTATGTCTCTACATAATTTGTTTTAATTTTTTTATTAATTTTGAATAAAGGGGGCGCATTTCAATTTCTTACACACACTTGTTATTACATATGTTGACTAGAGGGGGAGCACTTTTAAAACCGACACAGTCAATTTGAAAAATCTCTCCTTTTTGGGACCACCCTCATTTTGATAGATTTCCCCACCAGGGGTGCAAATGAGACACAGGTACTTTTCCTTGTTGATGTCTCAAGAAGGGTAAAAATACAAGAACACACACACACACACACACACACGCACACACACACACACACACACACACGCACACACACACACACACACACACACACACACACACACACACACACACACACACACACACACACACACACACACACACACACACACACACCTCCCTTCCTTCCAGCCCCTGCTCCTTTCTCTTCAGCTCCTCCTTTGTTAATGTAAGTGATTTTTACTTCTTAAATGTTTATTATTGTAGCAATATAGCTGCTGAAGTTGAGGAATTGTGTGACTTCTGATTGTTTGTGAGGACACCAAGGGGATTTCTTTGAGTGTACGTGTGTTGGCAGAGCAGCACATACAGGACAGCACCTTGTTGTTGTTGTTGTTTTGGCTTGTTTTTACATAGAAAGTTATCATTTTATTGTTGTTTTGTCAAAGGCCGGGATCCATTATTCACCCATTATTCATCACCCATTATTCATTACCAAAATTATTTCCAGACGCAGCCACCGCTGCTGCCCACTGCTCTCCACTGCTCCCCTCACCTCTCAGGGGTGATGGGTCACATGCAGAGGACACATTTCACCACACCTAGTGTGTGTGTGACAATATTTGGTACTTGAACCTTTTTTTAATGGACAAATGTGCTTCACTAAATGAAATGTTTTATTCTCGAACCCTGTTCAAGAACTAACTAAGTTTATAAATCGAGGTTACACTGCAGTTGTTTGAGTCGTTCCTACCTCCAAATGTGCACAGACTATAGTCAAATCCACATTTAAAAAATAATGGATATAAATAAGTAATCTTTATTTGTCTTGAGAAACAGGAAGTTATCGGCATTGGCTTAAAAACAAATCATGCATGAATAAAATGTATCAAATCACAAGCTGATCCAAAGTTGATGAAGAAAAATAAGCGTAAAACACTACAACTTTTTTGCTGCAACTTTGTGAAAAAGCTGCTGCAAATTCTGGCATTTTAGGCTGCAACAATCACACAAAAAATAAACATTCTGAAGGGACTAAAGCAGGTGTGTCAAACTCATTTTAAACCGAGGGCCACATGGAGAAAAATCTACTCCAAAGTGGGCTGGACTGGTAAAATCATGGCACGATAACTTAAAAATAAAGACAACTTCAGATTGTTTTCTTTGTTTAAAAATAGAACAAGCACATTCTGAAAATGTACAAATCATAATGTTGTTTTTTTGTTTTTTTTACAATTACCTGTTGCAGTTAATAGTATATATACTTTATTTGTCTGTATTTATATTTTCTGAATACATTATGTGATAATGTTCATCAGTCAACTCAACTGGTGTTAATTTTCAATCTATCAAGATAAAAAAAAATATATATCAAAATCAAATCACAGGATGTTATTTATGTAGTTTGATCATTTTCCTCGACTGATTACGACATCCAGTGGACACATTTAGAACAGCAGTTTCTTTTATTCAAAAAATTCAGGTACATTTTTATACTTAGCAAAGTCATCCCGCGGGCTGGATAAAACCTGTCCGCGGGCCTGATCCGGCCCTCGGGCCATACGTTTGACACCCCTGGACTAAAGTACAAGTTTATGCCACACATAAACATGTCCACGTGCTCAATAGTATGCGACAAAGAATACTGCAATCAGATGATTAAAATGATGTCAGTGCAGGTGGAGTCTGCAGTGACGTCAGAAATACGTTCCTAACAGTAACAGTTGCTTCCAACACAAGGTTAAGCATCACCGTGGGATCCCCACGCAGGGCAGCGTCCCGCCTCTCTCTACTCCAGGTGAACAATTGCCCGGTCAACTTTGTCTCACCGTGACTTGTGTCAAAGACAACAAGAGGAAAAACAGAGACAATATTGGCAACGCTGAAGAGCAAACACTCTATTGACAACAACAAACAATTAAGCGCATTTTATTTTGAAAATTCCATGTGTCGCTCCACCATCCACACACCATGCAAATTAGCCAGCACATTCATCACTCATGCGCGCCTCCTCTCACACGTGCACGCACCTGTCAGCTTAGCCTGGCGAGTGCGCGCATACACGACAGAAGGGGAGGGGGGACTCTCTCACGCGTGCACACACACTTTACAGCCACGCAGAATGCGCACCGTTAGTTTTTTTTTGTTTTGTTTGTTTGTTTGTTTGCATCCCCGCCCCCTACCTTCTTCCTCCTCGTGCAGCCGCTGCAGGCAGAAAGTCAGGTTTCTCCGCCACGCCGGCATGATGATGATGATGATGAGGAGGAGGAGGAGGAGATAATGGGCAGGATGAAGATGGTGGGCAGTAGGTCCTGTCCACAGGTGAAGGAGCCAAATAGAACACTGACTGTGTGTCTTCTCTCAGTACACGAGGATGAAGAGGATGCTTTTGTGGGGAACCGATGGTCGCCGAGACCCACTGGACCGCTGCAGCACCTCTCTCTCTCTCTCTCTCTCTCTCTCTCTCTCTCTCTCTCTCTCTCTCTCTCTCTCTCTCTCTCTCCTTCTCTCTCTCGCTCTCTCTCTCTTTCCATATGTTCTTCTGTATCCTGTTTGTCTCTTAACTTTCTCTCTGCTTCCCTCTCTCTCTAAGTACAAGTGCAAACATTTATTATCAATGTTTTAAGTCAGTGGTCTCCAAACTACGGCCTGCCAGCGTCCAAAATCCGGCCCATTTTTTAATTAGTCCGACCGCTTCTATGTTAGCTACCTTTCTGTCACGGCGCGTGCGCAATCCCGCATGTCGCCTGCCGCAAGCTCTGCCGACACCTCCGCTAGAAGTGCACCGGGACACGCCCCTGCTCGCTCTGCATGCATCGGCAATCGTCAATCAGTGTACCTGGGTCTGATGAGGGGCAGGCAGCATAAAGACCAGCGGACCCGAAGATCCAGTGCCGGAACGTAGTTCACTCTTGCATTAGCGTCTCTGGCTTCCCTCCCGCGTACTTGTTCTCTCTCTGTGCCTTCGCTGTTTTCGTGTTTTATGTCCTTTGTGTTTCCAGTAGTGCTTCCCCTGTTTCCCGTGATCGAGCTGTCTGCCTCGACTTCCCTCTGGAATCCTGGACTCCCTCCCTCGATCCTCAAACCCTGCTTGGACACGGACCTCGTTGCTTCTCTCCTGCCCCGGACCACTCGCCTGCCCACAGACTACCTTCTCGCCTCGCCCCTTTGGTCTGACGAAGGACTCATCCAACACGCACATACAACAAACTCTGGTAACATTTACATGGTTAATTCTACACATCGTCTTGCACCTTTCACTTCGAGTAGCATACACATCCCACCAGTTCATCAGTGTCAATAAACCTATTGAACTGATTCCAGCCGTTGCGTCGTCTCCTTCCCCTGCCGTATGTAACACTCTCTTTCTTTATAATGTCTATTTTCTGCTGGATCTACTCTGTATTTTATGTCGCCCTTTTTTTTTTTGCTACAGCTGTTACATATACTGTAATACTTCACATCAGGGGTGTCCAACTCATTTGGGCTCAGGGGCCGCATGGAGGGAAATCTGTGCACACGCGGGCCGGACTGTTGAAATCATGGCATTAAAACTGAAATGTAAAGACAACTTCCGATTGTTTTCTTTGTCTTACTTTGGCCAAAAAATAGAACAAACACATTCTGAAAATATGACAATAAAAGTATAGAAAAAAATACCCGGCAGCGGTAAAGTTTAGATCTCCAAACTACGAATATGGCCCGCCAGCGTCCAAAATCCAGCCCGCGGGAAGTCTGAAGGGTTTTTTTTTGTAATTTGTCATTTCTAATCTATTTTCTACCGCTTGTTACTCTTGGGGTCTCCTAGCCGCTCAGGCAAATCATATTGTCTAAAAATGCTAGCCTGGGTCTTCCCCGGGGCCTTCTACCGGTCTGACATGCTCGAAACAGGCGTTCGGGTGGCATCCTGACCATAGGCCTGAACCACCTCATCTGGCTCCTCTCCATGTGGAGGAGCTGTGACTTTACTTTGAGTTCCTCCCGGATGGCAGAGCGTCTCACCCTATCTCTAAGGGAGAGCCCCGCCACCCGGCAGAGAAAAGTCATTTCGGCCACTTGTACCCATGATCTTGTCCTTTCGGTCATAACACAAAGTTCATGACCAGAGGTGAGGATGGGAACGTAGATCGACCGGTAAATTGAGAGCTTTGCCTTCCGGCTCAGCTCCTTCTTCACCACAACGGATTGATACAGCGTCCGGATTACTGAAGACGCCGCACCGATCCACTCTTCCCCCACTCGTGAACAAGACTCCGAGGTACTTGAACTCCTCCACTTGGGGCAAGATCTCCTCCTCAACCCAGAGATGGCACTCCACCCTTTTCCGGGCGTGAGGAATATATATATATATATATATATATATATATATATATATATATATATATATATATATATATATATATATATATATATATATATATATATATATATATATATATATATATATATATATATATCACAATCATCAATCATCAATCATCAATCAATCAATCAATGTTCATTTATATAGCCCTAAATCACAAGTGTCTCAAAGGGCTGCACAAGCGACAACGACATCCTCGGTACAGAGCCCACATACGGGCAAGGAAAAACTCACCCCAGTGGGACGTCGATGTGAATGACGTGAATGACTATGAGAAACCTTGGAGAGGACCGCATATGTGGTCCGCATATGTCCCCTCTAGGGGAGACCGAAAGCAATGGATGTCGAGTGGGTCTGACATAATATTGTGAAAGTCCAGTCCACAGTGGATCCAACACATCAGCGAATGTCCAGTCCATAGTGGGGCCGGCAGGAAACTGTCCTGAGCGGAGATGGGTCAGCAGCGCAGAGATGTCCCCAACCGATGCACAGGCTAGCGGGTCCACCCCGAGTCCCGACTCTGGACAGCCAGCACTTCATCCATGGCCACTGGACCTGTGCAACTCCCCCTCCACAAGGGAGAGGGGAGCAGAGGAGAAAAGAAAAGAAACGGCAGATCAACTGGTCTAAAAAGGGGGTCTATTTTAAGGCTAGAGTATACAAATGAGTTTTAAGATGGGACCTAAATGCTTCTACTGAGGTAGCATCTCTAACTGTTACCGGGAGGGCATTCCATAGTACCGGAGCCCGAATAGGGCTCTGGGAATCACTAATAAGCCGGAGTTCTTTGAACACAGATTTCTTGCCGGGACATATGGTACAATACAATCAGCAAGATAGGCTGGAGCTAAACCGTGTAGTATTTTATACGTAAGTAGTAAAAATTTAAAGTCACATCTTAAAGGCCTACTGAAATGATTTTGTTTTATTTAAACGGGAATATCAGATCCATTCTATGTGTCATACTTGATCATTTTGCGATATTGCCATATTTTTGCTGAAAGGATTTAGTAGAGAAAATCGACGATAAAGTTCGCAACTTTTGCTCGCTGATAAAAAAAAGCCTTGCCTGTACCGGAAGTAGCGTGACGTCACAGGAGCTAGTATTCCTCACAATTCCCCGTTGTTTACAATGGAGCGAGAGATTCGGAGCGACAAAGCGACGATTACCCCATTAATTTGAGCGAGGATGCAAGATTCGTAGATGAGGAACGTTACAGTGAAGGACTAGAGAGGCAGTGATGGACGTATCTTTTTTCGCTCTGACCGTAACTTAGGTACAAGCTGGCTCATTGGATTCCACATTCTCTCATTTTTCTATTGTGGATCACGGATTTGTATTTTAAACCACCTCGGATGCTATATCCTCTTGAAAATGAGAGTCAAGCACACGAAATGGACATTTAAAGTGACTTTTATCTCCACGACAATACATCGGTGACACACTTAGCTACTGAGCTAATGTGATAGCATCGTTCTCAAATGAAGATAGAAACAAAATAAATAAACCCCTGACTGGAAGGATAGACAGAAGATCAACAATACTATTAAACCATGTACATGTAACTACACGGTTAAAAATTCTCAGCCTGGTAAGGCTTAACAATGCTGTTGCTAACGACGCTAAGGCTAATTTAGCAACTTAGCAACCGGACCTCACAGAACTATGATAAAAACATTAGCGCTCCACCTACGCCAGCCAGCCCTTATCTTCCCATCAACAGCCGTGCTCACCTGCGTTCCAGCGATCGACGGCGCGACGAAGGACTTCATCCGTGGGTTTGGCGGCAAGCATCGGCTAGGCGTAGTAAGTAGTCCTTGTTGTGTTGCTGTAAGTATTGTACTTAGCCGCTAATACACCGATCGATCCCACCTACAACGTTCTTCTTTGCAGCCTCCATTGTTCATTAAACAAATTGCAAAAGATTCACCAACACAGATGTCCAGAATACTGTGGAATTTTGTCGAAGAAAACAAGAGGTTTTTGTATCGGGTCGATGGGGTACAACCACTTCCGTGGATTTTGTGACGTCACGTGCATAAATCATTTCCAAAGGAGTTTTTCAACCGGAAGTGTGGCGGGAATTTTAAAATTGCACTTTATAAGTTAACCCGGCCGTATTGGCATGTGTTTCAATGTTAAGATTTCATCATTGATATATAAACTATCAGACTGCGTGGTCAGTAGTAGTGGGTTTCAGTAGGCCTTTAAGTGCACAGGAAGCCAGTGCAGGTGAGCCAGTATAGGCTTAATATGATTAAACTTTCTTGTTCTTGTCAAAAGTCTAGCAGCCGCATTTTGTACCAACTGTAATCTTTTAATGCTAGACATAGGGAGACCCGAAAATAATACGTTACAATAATCGTGACGAGACGTAACGAACGCATGAATATTGACCTCAGCGTCGCTAGTGGACAAAATGGAACAAATTTTAGCGATATTACGGAGATGAAAGAAGGCCGTTTTAGTAACACTCTTAATGTGTGACTCAAACGAGAGAGTTGGGTCGAAGATAATAAATAAATGATAAATGGGTTATACTTGTATAGCGCTTTTCTACCTTCAAGGTACTCAAAGCGCTTTGACAGTATTTCCACATTCACCCATTCACACACTGATGGCGGGAGCTGCCATGCAAGGCGCTAACCAGCAGCCATCAGGAGCAAGGGTGAAGTGTCTTGCCCTAGGACACAACGGACGTGACTAGGATGGTAGAAGGTGGGGATTGAACCCCAGTAACCAGCAACCCTCCGATTGCTGGCACGGCCACTCTACCAACTTCGCCAGGCCACCCCTACCCAGATTCTTTACCGAGTCGCCTTGTGTAATTGTTTGGTTGTCAAATGTTAAGGTGGTATTATTAAAAAGATGTCGGTGTCTAGCAGGACCGATAATCAGCATTTACGTTTTCTTAGCGTTGAGTTGCAAAAAGTTAGCGGACATCCAATGTTTAATTTCATTAAGACACGCCTCCAGCTGACTACAATCCGGCGTGTTGGTCAGCTTTAGGGGCATGTAGAGTTGAGTGTCATCAGCATAACAGTGAAAGCTAACACCGTATTTGCGTATGATGTCACCTAGCGGCAGCATGTAAATACTAAAGAGTGCAGGGCCAAGAACCGAACCCTGGGGAACTCCGCACGTTACCTTGACATAGTCCGAGGTCACATTGTTATGGGAGACGCACTGCATCCTGTCAGTAAGATAAGAGTTAAACCAAGACAAGGCTAAGTCTGACATACCAACACATGTTTTGATACGCTGTAATAAAATATTATGATTGACGGTATCGAAAGCGACGCTAAGATCAAGAAGCAGCAACATAGATGACGCATCAGAATCCATCGTTAGCAATAGATCATTAGTCATTTTTGTGAGGGCTGTCTCCGTAGAGTGATTTGCCCTGAAACTGGATTGAAAAGATTCACAGAGATTGTTAGACACTAAGTGTTAATTTAGCTGCTGTGCAACAATTTTTTCGAGAATTTTCTAAATAAACGGAAGGTGGGAGACAGGTCGGTAGTTTACCATGAGATCAGGATCGAGGTTAGGTCTTTTGAGCAGAGGATGAATAACCGCTTTTTTGAATGCTAGGGGAACAGTGCCGGAGGAAAGTGATACGTTTATAATATTTAACACTGATGGACCTAATAATACAAACAGTTCCTTGATAAGTTTCCCAGGAAGTGGGTCAAGTAAACATGTTGTTTGTTTTATCCCACGATACGAAGGTCCTGAGTAGTCCTGAGTTCAATCCCGGGCTCGGGATCTTTCTGTGTGGAGTTTACATGTTCTTCCCGTGACTGCGTGGGTTCCCTCCGGGTACTCCGGCTTCCTCCCATCTCTAAAATCATGCACCTGGGGATAGGTTGATTGGCAACACTAAATTGGCCCTAGTGTGTGAATGTGAGTGTGAATGTTGTCTGTGTTGGCCCTGCGATGAGGTGGCGACTTGTCCAGGGTGTACCCGCCTTCCGCCCGAATGCAGCTGAAATAGGCTCCAGCACCCCCCGCGACCCCAAAAAGGGACAAGCGGTAGAAAATGGATGGATGGGATATATATATATATATATATATATATATATATATATATATATATATATATATATATATATATATATATATATATATATATATATATATATATATATACATATATATATATATATATACAACATCCGGATTCCCATCATGCATTGCTTCAAAACTACGGCAAGTAGTAATGTCCAAAAACATAACAGAGGCGAAGCAGAAGAACGAAGAAGAGACATGGCGACGACGAGTAAGAAGAACAACTAGCTTGCAAGTTCCAAAATTATTGGAAACAATAATTTCCAGGACAGCTCAAAGGGGGAGGGGTATGCTACCTGCAAATTTTGTAGATCAGACTTCTCCATTGAACACGGTGGCCAAATGGATATACTCATTCATGAACAGTTTATTTATAGATACATATATATATATAAGAAATACTTGAAAATATATACACCCCCCCTCCCCCGAATTCGGAGGTCTCAAGGTTGGCAATTATGCATATCTGTATAACTCAAACATCTCACTTCTCAGGTACAAGTGTCTTTATGTATATAGTTTTACCCCCAAATGTATCTTTATAGTGTTTAAACATGTTTGAAAGAGTATATTTTTATGATATGTGTCTTTTCAGTTGGCAAGGCTTTATATATGACTAAGCTAATGCTAAAGCTAATTGCACTGCATCAACAGTGTTAAATATATAGAAAGGTACTGTGCGTAGTTAATTATTAATCTGTGTATATTTCTGCTGAAATGTGTATTTACTACAGTTTCTGGGACTAATTCAGTGTAATTTGTTTAATATTAAGGAATGATAAGTGACTTTTGTTACTAAAACAATATAAATAAATAAATGGGTTATACTTGTATAGCGCTTTTCTACCTTCAAGGTACTCAAAGCGCTTTGACAGTATTTCCACATTTACCCATTCACACACACATTCACACACTGATGGCGGGAGCTGCCATGCAAGGCGCTAACCAGCAGCCATCAGAGGCAAAGGGTGAAGTGTCTTGCCCAAGGACACAACGGACGTGACTAGGAAGGTAGAAGGTGGGAATTGAACCCCAGTAACCAGCAACACTCCGATTGCTGGCACAGCCACTCTAGCAACTTCACCACGCCGTCCCTAGGCTTACTTTATTGGGTGAACCTTTGTATTTACTTGTTGAGACATCTTCAAATACTGTTACACTAAGGCAAAGTCTATTAGTGTAAAGAACAGGAAAACCTACTCGATTATTTGAATGTAAAATCCGTATGATAATACTGGCGTGCATTTTATGTTTGTTGCAATACTGTGTACTTGTACATGTTTGGTGTTTGATTTGTGGCAGTCATTACAGACGTGAGCAGAACGAAGTAGTGTCCTCGTATCTGTATAACTCAAACATCTCCCTTCTCAGGACGATTACATCTACACGTGAACAAACATACATTTTGATTAAACCAGAGGTGTCCTAACTTTTAGACTCGAGGGCCACATTGGGCTCAAAAAGTTTGGCCGAGGGCCGAAAGCCGACTGCATGAAAAGTAACAATACATCATCATCATCATCTTTATTGCTTGAAGGTGGATTGCACTTGTGGGAAAGTGTGTATTTGTGTGAGTGTTTGTGTGTGTGTGTGTGTGTGTGTGTGTGTGTGTGTGTGTGTGTGTGTGTGTGTGTGTGTTTGTGTTCTAAACAAATAGAGAAAAGAGGAAACATTACAATCAAATTATATACTCATTAGTATGCAGCAATATACATGCATATGCATGTATAATTTAATATGATATAAATGTATGCATAAAATCATTATATATACTACACTTATAGGTGCCATATGTAATAATTTCATGTCAAGTCATCATTAAATTGCCTTATATGTCAAAAGACATTAATAAATCATGCTCTTTTAGAATACATTTAGAACTGATAACAGTAGTTCAGCAGGGATATGCTCATTTCAAAATTAGATTTACAGCCCCAAAATATTGTTATTGTTTTCATTTAGATGCCCCGCCGTTTGACCAATTAGAAAGTCAGTGAGTGTATCACATCCAGGTTGCCAGTTATGCACCGCCCTCTTCGTCGAGCTACTCCCATTGGTAAAGTTACTAAACAAGTCAGGCTTTAGTAAATCTAAAAGGCCTTGTTACGATTCTCAACTTATTCATGACAAAGCCAGGAACAAAATGAGGATTTGTATCGGGGATGCCTTTAAAAGATGGAGACGATTGAAGGTGGAGAAACGTGATAATTTTCTCCTTGATAGGTAAGGCAGGCATTTACGTTTTCTTATTTCTTGTAATAAATGGAAATTGACATTTCTTAACTCGTAACTATATTGTCCAATACAGTCTATGATCTTGTCTAACAAAGCTAGTATGTTCGTGCAACAAATGCTTAGGAGCGAAGCACCATCACACTAGTGTAGCTTAGCATGCTAGCCCTGTCAATGACACATCGACATATAGGCTTCCGGGAGAAATATATACCCGTTAGCCTGTATGTCGATGCGTCATCCAACTGACAGGGTAAAATATTTTTTCGACAAATAAAACCTATGTGGATATGGGTAGTGTCAGTGCCTAGTTTGTTCTAAATATGCAGATACACTGAGGAAATTAGCATGGCTAATTGCAGTTTCTGGTACTGTATGTGCATCAAACACATGGGGTGGTATTTGTTTGGCACAAAATATTGCATTACATTTAATGATTTTCTACTTCGTGTATTGGCAAGCTATATGATTTATGCGTAACGTGGGTTGGCTAATAGAATTGCACTCTGCACTGAAAGAGGGTAATGTGCGTACATGGAAGAGAATGCAGTGTGTCAGGGTTGAATGCAACATGGAGTTATGCTGAACGAAATGTGGCTGTAATTTTACTGTTTCTACCGCTTGTCCCTTTCGGGGTCGCAGGGGGTGCTGGAGCCTATCTCAGCTGCATTCGAGCAGAAGGCGGAGTACAGCCTGGACAAGTCATTACCTCATCGCAGGGCCAACACAGATAGACAGACAACATTCACACTCACAGTCACACACTTTTTAGTGTTGCCAATCAACCTATCCCCAGGTTCATGTCTTTGGAGGTGGGCGGAAGCCAGAGTATCCGGAGGGAACTCACACAGTCACGGGGTGAACTTGCAAACTCCACACAGAAAGACCGAACCCAGGACCTTCGTATTGTGAAGCACATGCACTAAATGCTGTCCCACCGTGCTGCCCGTCAACAAGACTAATTACCTCTCAATTTACCCCCAAACATCTAAACTTAGCATATGATGCACCAAGTAGCAAGGCACAGCATTCAGTTCAAATGCTGTATGTACATGACAGACCTTACAAACCCTGTTTCCATATGAGTTGGGAAATTGTGTTACCGTAATTTCCGGACTATAAGCCGCTACTTTTCCCCCTCGTTCTGGTCCCTGCGGCTTATACAAGGGTGCGGCTTATTTACGGCCTGTTCTTCTCCGACACCGACGAAGAGGATTTCGGTGGTTTTAGTACGCAGGAGGAAGACGATGACACAATGATTAAAGACTGACTTTTCATATACCGGTAGGCTGGTTATTTTGATAACGTACAGGTGAGCACTTTGTATTACTTTGCACCGTTGTATTATTTGTACTCTGCACGAATGCTGTTCGCCATGTCAAAGATGTGAAAGTTTGATTGAATGATTGAAAGATTTATTGTTAATAAATGGGACGCTTTGCGTTCCCAAACAGTCATCTCTGTCCCGACAATCCCCTCCGTGGTAGCAGGAACCCCTATATACTACGGTAATTACACATCAAAACCCTGCGGCTTATAGTCGGGTGCGGCTTATATATGGAGCAATCTGTATGTTCCCCTAAATTTAGCTGGTGCGGCTTATAGTCAGGTGCGGCTTATAGTCCGGAAATTACGGTAGATGTAAATATAAACGGAATACAATGATTTGCAAATCATTTTCAACCCATATTCAGTTGAATATGCTACAAAGACAACATATTTGATGTTCAAACTGATACACTTTTTTTTTTTTGCAAATAATCATTAACTTTAGAATTTCATGCCACCAACATGTGACAAAGAAGTTGGGAAAGGTGGCAATAAATACTGATAAAGTTGAGGAATGCTCATCAAACACTTATTTGGAACATCCCACAGGTGAACAGGCAAATTGGGAACAGGTGGGTGCCATGATTGGGCATAAAAGTAGATTCCATGAAATTCTCAGTCATTCACAAACAAGGATGGGGCGAGGGTCACCACTTCGTCAACAAATGCATGAGCAAATTGTTGAACAGTTTAAGAAAAACCTTTCTCAACCAGCTATTGCAAGGAATTTAGGGATTTCACCATCTATGGTCCGTAATATCATCAAAGGGTTCAGAGAATCTGGAGAAATCACTGCACGTAAGCAGCTAAGCCCGTGACCTTCGATCCCTCAGGATGTACTGCATCAACAAGCGACATCAGTGTGTAAAGGATATCACCACATTTGCTCAGGAACACTTCAGAAACCCACTGTCAGTAACTACAGTTGGTCGCTACATCTGTAAGTGCAAGTTAAAACTCTCCTATGAAAGGCGAAAACCGTTTATCAACAACACCCAGAAACACCGTTGGCTTCGCTGGGCCTGAGCTCATTTAAGATGGACTGATACAAAGTGGAAAAGTGTTCTGCGGTCTGACGAGTCCATATTTCAAATTGTTTTTGAAACTGTGGACGTCGTGTCCTCCGGACCAAAGAGGAAAAGAACAACACGCGCCTATAACATGCTGTTACAGGCGCAAAGTTGAAAAGCCAGCATCTGTGATGGTATGGGGGTGTATTAGTGCCCAAGACGTGGGTAACTTACACATCTGTGAAGGCGCCATTATTGCTGAAAGGTACATACAGCTTTTGGAGCAATATAGGTTGCCATCCAGGCAACGTTACCATGGACGCCCCTGCTTATTTCAGCAAGACAATGCCAAGCCACGTGTTACATCAACGTGGCTTCATAGTAAAAGAGTGCGGGTACTAGACTGGCCTGCCTGTAGTCCAGACCTGTCTCCCATTGAAAATGTGTGGCGCATTATGAAGCCTAAAATACCACAACGGAGACCCCCGGACTGTTGAACAACTTAAGCTGTACATCAAGCAAGAATGGGAAATAATTCCACCTGAGAAGCTTCAAAAATGTGTCTCCTCAGTTCCCAAACATTTACTGAGTGTTGTTAAAATGAAAGGCCATGTAACACAGTGGTGAACATGCCTTCTTCCAACTACTTTGGCACGTGTTGCAGCCATGAAATTCTAAGTTATTATTATTTGAAAAAAAAAATTAAGTTTATGAGTTTGAACATCAAATATCTTATTTTTGTAGTGCATTCAATTGAATATGGGTTGAAAAGGATTTGCAAATCATTGTATTCCGTTTATATTTATATTTATATTAGTCCGGGTGAGGAGTCAGTTAAGCTAGAACTAGCCAGCGCCAGGCTGGATAATCCATGTACGCATAGCAATTCTCTTAGAATAATACACAATTCACATAATGTTTTTTCTGTTGTGTCTGTGTCAGAGGTGGACATGCATTCTACTGAGGTGGCAAATTATGATATGTCCAGTCTATTGCAGCACCAAGCAAACAATCGGAAAATTCCCGTCATATCAATTCCTAGATATGGTCGAAACTATTTAAAGTGCACTACGCATAATAAACGCAACATTGTTAATATTGCCACTACGGATAATCTTAACAGAAACTCGTCAAAACAGCCCAATACCTATAATATGGGCTTTTTAAACATAAGATCATTGTCTCCCAAGGCGTTATTAGTTAATGAGGTCATTAGAGACAACCATCTTAACGTCATTGGTCTTAGCGAAACCTGGCTCAAACCAGACAAATTTTTTGCGCTCAATGAGGCATCTCCTCCTAACTATACGAATGCGCATGTTGCCCGTCCTCTTAAAAGGGGAGGGGGTGTCGCACTAATATACAATGAAAATTTCAACCTTACCCCTAACCTAAATAATAAATATAAATCGTTTGAGGTGCTTACTATGAGGTCTGTCACACCGCTACCTCTCGACCTGGCTGTTATCTACCGCCCCCCTGGGCCCTATTCGGACTTTATCAGTGAATTCTCAGAGTTCGTTGCTGATCTAGTGACGCACGCCGACAATGTAATCATAATGGGGGACTTTAATATCCGTATTAATACCCCATCGGACCCTCAGTGCATGGCGCTCCAAACCATAATTGATAGCTGTGGTCTTACACAAATAATACCTGAACCCACGCATCGCAACGGTAATACAATAGATCTAGTGCTTGTCAGGGGTGTCACCACTTCCAAAGTTATGATACTTCCATATACTAAAGTAATGTCCGATCATTACCTTATAAAATTTGAAGTTTTGACTCATTGTCAACAAGCTAATAATAATAATAACTGCTATAGCGGCCGCAACATTAATGCTGCCACAACGATGACTCTTGCTGACCTACTGCCTTCGGTAATGGCACCATTCCCAAATTATGTCGGCTCTATTGATAACCTCACTAACAACTTTGACGATGCCTTGCGCAAAATTATTGATAGTATAGCACCGCTAAAGCAAAAAAGGGCCCCTAAAAGGCGCACCCCATGGTTTACAGAAGAAATTAGAGCTCATAAATTATCATGTAGAAAACTGGAACGCAAATGGCGCGCGACTAAACTTGAGGTTTTCCATCAAGCATGGAGTGATAGTTTAATAACTTATAAACGCATGCTTACCTTAGCTAAAGCTAAATACTACTCAAATCTCATCCGCCTCGACAAAAACGATCCTAAATTTCTGTTTAGTACAGTAGCATCGCTAACCCAACAAGGGACTCCTCCCAGTAGCTCCACCCACTCGGCAGATGATTTTATGAATTTCTTTAATAAGAAAATTGAACTCATTAGAAAGGAGATTAAAGACAACGCATCCCAGCTACAACTGGGTTCTATTAACACAAATACGACTGTATATACGACGGACACTGCCCTCCAAAATAGTCTCTCTATTTTTGATGAAATAACATTAGAGGAATTATTACAGCGTGTAAGTGGGATAAAACAAACAACATGTTTACTTGACCCACTTCCTGGGAAACTTATCAAGGAACTGTTTGTATTATTAGGTCCATCAGTGTTAAATATTATAAACTTAGCACTTTCCTCCGGCACTGTTCCCCTAGCATTAAAAAAAGCGGTTATTCATCCTCTGCTCAAAAGACCTAACCTCGATCCTGACCTCATGGTAAACTACCGACCGGTCTCCCACCTTCCGTTTATTTCCAAAATTCTCGAAAAAATTGTTGCACAGCAGCTAAATGAACACTTAGTGACTAACAATCTCTGTGAACCTTTTCAATCCGGTTTCAGGGCAAATCACTCTACGGAGACAGCCCTCGCAAAAATGACTAATGATCTATTGCTAACGATGAATTCTGATGCGTCATCTATGTTGCTGCTTCTTGATCTTAGCGCCGCTTTCGATACCGTCGATCATAATATTTTATTAGAGCGTATCAAAACACGTATTGGTATGTCAGACTTAGCCTTGTCTTGGTTTAACTCTTATCTTACTGACAGGATGCAGTGCGTCTCCCATAACAATGTGACCTCGGACTATGTCAAGGTAACGTGCGGAGTTCCCCAGGGTTCGGTTCTTGGCCCTGCACTCTTTAGTATTTACATGCTGCCGCTGGGTGACATCATACGCAAGTACGGTGTTAGCTTTCACTGTTATGCTGATGACACTCAACTCTACATGCCCCTAAAGCTGACCAACACGCTGGATTGTAGTCAGCTGGAGGCGTGTCTTAATGAAATTAAACAATGGATGTCCGCTAACTTTTTGCAACTCAACGCTAAGAAAACGGAAATGCTGATTATCGGTCCTGCTAGACACCAACATCTATTTAATAATACCACCTTAACATTTGACAACCAAACAATTACACAAGGCGACTCTGTAAAGAATCTGGGTATTATCTTCGACCCAACTCTCTCGTTTGAGTCACACATTAAGAGTGTTACTAAAACGGCCTTCTTTCATCTCCGTAATATCGCTAAAATTCATTACATCTTGTCCACTAGCGACGCTGAGATCATTATTCATGCGTTCGTTACGTCTCGTCTCGATTACTGTAACGTATTATTTTCGGGTCTCCCTATGTCTAGCATTAAAAGATTACAATTGGTACAAAATGCGGCTGCAAGGCTTTTGACAAAAACAAGAAAGTTTGATCATATTACGCCTATACTGGCTCACCTGCACTGGCTTCCTGTGCACTTAAGATGCGACTTTAAGGTTTTACTACTTACGTATAAAATACTACACGGTTTAGCTCCAGCCTATCTCGCCGATTGTATTGTACCATATGTCCCGACAAGAAATCTGCGTTCAAAGAACTCCGGCTTATTAGTGATTCCCAGAGCCAAAAAAAGTCTGCGGGCTATAGAGCGTTTTCTATTCGGGTTCCAGTACTCTGGAATGCCCTCCCGGTAACAGTTAGAGATGCTACCTCAGTAGAAGCATTTAAGTCCCATCTTAAAACTCATTTGTATAATCTAGCCTTTAAATAGACCCCCCTTTTTTAGACCAGTTGATCTGCCGTTTCTTTTCTTCTCTCCTCTTCTCCCCTGTCCCTTGCGAGGGGGAGTTGCATAGGTCGTTTCTTTTCTTCTCTCCTCTTCTCCCCTGTCCCTTGCGAGGGGGAGTTGCATAGGTCCGGTGGCCATGGATGAAGTGCTGGCTGTCCAGAGTCGGGACCCCGGGTGGACCACTAGCCTGTGCATCGGTTGGGGACATCTCTGCGCTGCTGACCCGTCTCCGCTCGGGATGGTTTCCTGTTGGCCCCGCTGTGGACTGGACTCCCGCTGATGTGTTGGATCCACTGTGGAATGGACTTTCACAATGTTATGTCAGACCCACTCGACATCCATTGCTTTCGGTCTCCCCTAGAGGGGGGGCGGTTACCCACATATGCGGTCCTCTCCAAGGTTTCTCATAGTCATTCACCGACGTCCCACTGGGGTGAGTTTTTCCTTGCCCGTATGTGGGCTCTGTACCGAGGATGTCGTTGTGGCTTGTACAGCCCTTTGAGACACTTGTGATTTAGGGCTATATAAATAAACATTGATTGATTGATTGATTGATTGATCAAATATCTTATTTTTGTAGTGCATTCAATTGAATATGGGTTGAAAAGGATTTGCAAATCATTGTATTCCGTTTATATTTACATCTAACACAATTTCCCAACTCATATGGAAACGGGGTTTGTACATTAAGTCGTCAACCCACACAAAGTTGGCTGCCGCCACAGATTGAATTACCAAATAAAGGCACAGGAACATTACAGAACTAGGTAACTGCACACAATAGACTTTCGTACACAGCTGCCCCCAACTGTCCGTATGGCAGTTGAAACTGAAGAAAGTCTATGATGTAGTGTCCTCGTCATCAAAAGATGGAATCAGTTTTCTCTCTGTCTTATCCCCCTCTTGTCCCTGCAATTTCCCCCTCTGTCTTCCTTTTTTTCTTTTTCTATCCCATCCTGCTGCGGCCCGACTGCGCCAAATAACAATATACATCCATTTAATAAAGTCAAATACAAATAAGGCAACAAGAGAAGAATCACACACTTTACTTTTGTAAAGAAAATCTGTACAGCCAATACGGGCATCTACATCAATAATATGATTTGCCTGAGTAGCTTAACAGGACAAAAAAAAAAAAAAAGATGGAAGCATGATCAGTCGGGCTACCGGGCAAAGGTAGGTGTGATTCTTCACTTGAACTCTGGCAGTCCGGACCCGTCCGACAGCTCCTAGATGTGTTCGAGTAATCCGTCCTACAGGCCACGATCCTCGGGGGAGTTTAGGATCCACTATCAAGAAAACTTGACCAGCCAAGAGGGTCTTACCATCGTTCCTCGACTAGCTACGTTCTTGAAGCCCTGGCAGGTAATGCTGGATGAAAGACGACCAGAAGCGTTCTGCTAGGACTTGTCTCTGCCTCCAACGTCTTCTTCAGAGACCACAGCGATCGCAGATTGTTTGAGGTAGAGATTAGTCGTGATGGCCCATAAGAAGGAGAATGGGCGGGACTGGGTCTAGATATTAGGCATCCGAAGACCGGTAACCTAGAGGTTTAACGTTCATTATGCCTTCAACCTCTATCAATGTTGTCAGTATTACTTGTTCAGGAACTGTCTGGTCTTTGAGAACAACTCTGAATGCTGTCTTTATGGATTTTGCCTCCCTCTCCAACGTTCCCCCCAAAATGTGCAAGCTTGGAGGATTGATTAAATCTGGTGCTCTGCAAGTTGCTCTCTTAACTGTGATTCCTTTGAAGCAACTGCTTCACGTAACTCACATTCTCCACCAAAAAAGTTGGTACCAATGTCCATGAGGAGTTAAAAGGGTTTGCCGCGTCGCCAGTTGAATCTTCTTTAGGATAACAGTAAGGTTGTCTGTATCAAGGCTCTCCATAGTTCCAAGTGTACAGAGCGAGTTGTCATGCATTTATAGATAAAACTTCATCTTTTCTCTGTGCGGCGCCTAATTTTCACTTGAAGACTCCGGTTGAGTAGAGAGGTGGCTTATGGAGTCGCAGTCAAGCAGGTGGGTAAACAGCGATTTTAGGATTTTCAGGCTTGGCTTTCCATCTGCGACCTTTTAGACATGTATGCTGATGTTTCCGAATTGCTTTTCTGCCCCGTAAGATCCTAAATCTACGTTGTATTTCAGCAATAACTATTTCTGGACCAAGTGGAGTTTCAGTTCAGTTTATTTATTTATATAGCACATTTAAAAACAACCCCAGTTGGCCAAAGTGCTGTACAGACATAAGGAACAATTTCAAACAAAAAAGGGCACGGCGTGTCACATTTACATTGTAACACAGAAGGATGAATAAAATGCAATAGTAAAATCTACCTTAAAAGAAGTGCAGAATATATCACCTAAAAAAATAAAATGTAATAAATAAATGAAAAAATGTATAAAACAAGAAATAAAAACGACCAAGATATCTTGCCAAACTGGATTTGAACGCCAGGGAGTAAAAATATGTTTTTAATCTATATTTAAATTGGCTCAGAGACTGGGAGGATCTGATAGATTGTGGAAGGTTGTTCCACAGTCTGGGCCCTACCACTGAGAAGGCTCTATCTCATCTGGTTTTAAGTCTGTTTTTTGGGACAGCCAGGAGGAGCTGGTCTGAAGACCTCAGGGTCCTGCTGGGCGAATACAGCTGCAGCAGCTAGGGATGGGCGATACCACACTTTTAGGATTCGATACGATACCGATACTTTTTCTTGCATTTTCATCGATACCGATACCAATAATTTCTTATTGGCAATTTTTTGTCAGTCAAAAATATTATTACTATTGTTATTATTTAAGACAAATCACAAGACAAATACAGACCATTTAAACCACATTTATTATGGTCAATATATAATAAAAGTAAAATTAAAATAAATAACATAAATATGAAAAATAAATTAAATATTATATATAATAATAACTATATATTATATATAATAATAATTAAATATTAGGGCTTTCCAATTAACAGTCAAATCCGAATTGCAAGAAGCTGCAGTTATTTTTTAAAGTTTGTGATATAATTAGCAATTAATGAAATATGAAATAGGCTAATGTTTTCGAAATGTAAGAAATCATGTTACAGATTAAAACCAAAATCACATTCAATCATATATTCAAGATTTTCTTGGAAAAAAATAAAACTGTAATGCAAAGATGAAGAATATCCAAATTGTATCTCTTTCTTATCTTGTTTTAAATACTCAAGCAATTTTCAACTAACAGTAAATTCCCCTGTGTGGAAATTATTTGAATATAGGATAATCATTTAAACAAAAATATTCAGTAAAAATCACTAAAAAAAAAAAAAACAATGCCTGTTTTAAGTCAACAGTTGGACAACACTGGATATGCCTGGCTGCATCGCTGTCGGCTGGCTGTGTGTGTGTTGCACATTGACGACGCTCATTCGCTGTCTCCTGTCACGTGACTGGGCCAGCTCTATACTCTGCCAGGTACAGGGGTGTCCCAGGACATAGTAAGTTAAGTAAGTCATCAAAAACATCTGAAAGTGATGCTTGTACCCCCCACACGCTATTTTTTGGTTTATATTGATACTTTTTTCAGAAAAGTGATGCCAAATGAGTAGTGTGTGAGTATCGATATATCGATACCACAGGATCGATACGCACATCCCTAGCAGCAGCACAATAAGATAGGGCGGGGCTTAGTGTAAGTGTTTAAAAACAGTAACTACAATTTTAAAATTAACTCTAAAAGTAACTGGGGCGGCGTGGCGAAGTTGGTAGAGTGGCCGTGCCAGCAATCGGAGGGTTGCTGGTTACTGGGGTTCAATCCCCACCTTCTACCATCCTAGTCACGTCCGTTGTGTCCTTGGGCAAGACACTTCACCCTTGCTCCTGATGGGTGCTGGTTAGCGCCTTGCATGGCAGCTCCCACCATCAGTGTGTGAATGTGTGTGTGTGAATGGGAGAATGTGGAAATACTGTCAAAGCGCTTTGAGTACCTTGAAGGTAGAAAAGCGCTATACAAGTAAAACCCATTTATCATTTATTATAACTGGGAGCCAATGAAGGGAGGCCAGTACAGGGATAATGTGCTCACGTCGTTTGGTTTTGGTTAAAAGACGAGCACCAGAATTCTGCAAGAGCTGCAGCCACTGGAGAGAGCCCTGATCCAGGCCTACGTACTGAAATGATTTTTTTTTTATTTAAACGGGGATAGCAGATCCATTCTATGTGTCATACTTGATCATTTCGCGATATTGTCATATTTAGGATTTAGTACAGAACATCGACGATAAAGTTTGCAACTTTTGGTCGCTGATAAAAAAAAGCCTTGCCTGTACCGGAAGTAGCGTGAAGTCGCAGGTTGAAGGGATCCTCACATTTCCCCATTGTTTACACCAGCAGCGAGAGCGATTCGGACAGAGAAAGCGACAATTACCCCATTAATTTGAGCGGGGATGAAAGATTTGAGGATGAGGTACGTGAGAGTGAAGGACTAGAGTGCAGTGCAGGACGTATCTTTTTTCGCTCTGACCGTAACTTGGGTAAAAGGGCTCATTGGATTCCACACTTTTTCTTTTTTCTATTGTGGATCACGGATTTGTATTTTAAACCACCTCGGATACTATATACTCTTGAAAATGAGAGTCGAGAACGCGAAATGGACATTCACGGTGACTTTTATCTCCACAACAATACATCGGTGAAGCACTTTAGCTACGGAGCTAACGTGATAGCATCGTGCTTAAATGCAGATAGAAACAAAAGAAATAAGCCCTGACTGGAAGGATAGACAGAAAATCAACAATACTACTATCAGGAGACACCGAACCAAACACTGGACCTGTAAATACACGGTTAATGCTATGCCGCCTGTCGAAGCCCAGCAATGCTGTTGCTAACGACGCCATTGAAGCTAACTTAGCTACGGGACCTCGTCAGAGCTATGATAAAAACATTAGCTATCCACCTACGCCAGCCCTCATCTGCTCATCAACACCCGTGCTCACCTGCGTTCCAGCGATCGACAGTGCGACGAAGGACTTCACCCGACCATCGATGCAGTCGGCGGCTAGCGTCGGATAGCGCGTCTGCTATCCAAGTCAAAGTCCTCCTGGTTGTGTTGCTGCAGCCAGCCGCTAATACACCGATCCCACCTACAGCATTCTTCTTTGCAGTCTCCATTGTTCATTAAACAAATTGCAGAAGATTCACCAACACAGATGTCCATAATACTGTGGAATTTTGCGATGAAAACAGAGCTGTTTGTATTGGGATACAATGTGTTCGAATACTTCCGTTTCAACCATTGACGTCACGCGCAAACGTCATCATACATAGACGTTTTCAACCGGAAGTTTCGCAGGAAATTTAAAATTGCACTTTATAAGTTAACCCGGCCGTATTGGCATGTGTTGCAATGTTAAGATTTCATCATTGATATATAAACTATCAGACTGCGTGGTCGGTAGTAGTGGGTTTCAGTAGGCCTTTAAGCAAGCTGTCAAAAATAACTCCAAGGCTCATTGCTGATGTGTGGCAATATGAAGACAGATGACCAATAGCACTGTCATGTCCTTGCAGCGGGTTTGTTTGACCAAATACGACAATTTCTGTTTTGTTTTTGTTTAAGTATAAAAATTGGCTCCCAACCATTCCTGTAAATCATGCATCATGCTTACTGTTACAGGTATATATGTTTGAATATCATCTGCGAAACAGTGGAAAGAGATATTGTGCTTTTAAAAAACAGCACCCAGGGGAAATATATATAAAGAAACGAGGACAGGTGCCAAAACTGAACCTTGGGGTACACCATACTTGAGGGTAGACTCAGAGGAGTATTGGCCTAGGTTTACAGAAAACCTCCTGCTAGTCAAAAATGTCTGGAACCATTTCAGGAATGTACCCTTAATACTGGAGTTAAAAGAATGATGTGGTTTACCGTATCAAACGCAGCAGTCAAATCTAAAAGCACAAGAACTGCAGGTTGACCTGAGTCCACAGCTAAAAGCAGTTAATTAAAAACTCTTAAAATGGCAGTTTATGTGCTATGTTGTGATTTAAAACCAGTCTAGAATTTTTCCCCAATATCGTATGAATTAAGATAAGAAAGAAGTTGATCAACCCAACCTTCTCTAGGACCTTGGATGAAAATGGCAACTTCGAGATTGGTCTAAAATTTGTATAAAATATCGGGGTCAAGGTTATTCTTTTTTTATTAGTGGCTGGACCACAGCATGTTTCAAAGAGGTTGGGAAACATCCACACCTCAGGGAAGAATTTACTAGATGGACAATCAAAGGCCCAATAGAGTTAAAAACATTTTTAAAAACCCGACATGGGATAATGTCCAGTGGACATGCAGAGGGTTTTATCTGTTGAACTGTTTTTGTCAGGGAGGGACACTGGCTCAAAACACTCAAAGGCAGTAAGACATGTTTCCAGTGAGACTACAGCAGCAGGAAGAGACAGTCTAATCATTGATATTTTCTCTGCGAAAAATGTCAACAATTGTTCACTGAGAGTAGAAGAAGGCACCACACTGTTGGAATTCAGGCGATTAATAGGCAAGTTCAAAGTGTTAAATAGCACCTGTGGTTTGTGACAATTTTTAGACTCAAGATTAGAAAAATAGGTGCTTTTTGTTACTTTGACAGCCCTTTGATATTCTACTAGACTGTCCCTTAATATTTGTAGAGCGACACAATGGGTGTCTTTTTTCCACTTCCGCTCAGTGCGTCGACACACACGTCTGAGCTCCCAAGTGGTCTCGTTCAGCCATGGCTGCGTCATTGGTTTAGTGAGTGTCTCTTTGAATGGGGCCATTGTGTCCAGGACCTCCATGCAGGCGGTATTAAAATAAGAGAGCAGTTCATCTGGGGTGGGGTTAAGCAAATCACAAGGAGATAGGATCTCAGATGAGGTTATAGATAATGGGTTAATTGGGCGTACCTGGCGCGCCAAGACGCACGGCATAGCCTGGCTTTCCAAGCACGTTACAGAAAATAATATAGCACAATGATGCGAAAAATGTGTTTCAACAGTTTCAACTTCAGACACATTGCAGCCAAAAGATAGCACAAGGTCCAGTGTATGTCCTATTCCATTTGTCGAGCCCGACACCGACTGCGTCAAATTAATAAAGTCTATAAGGCTTAAAAAGTATATGACCAAGGGTCACGATTCACAGCAAACATGGATATTAAAATCCCCAACTATAAAAAATCGATCTTAGCTCAAAGCTAGACCGGTTATGAAGTCCGTGAAGTCTTGTATTAAGTCTTTATCATATTTTGGTGGGCGGTACATTAGTGCGCACAAAATCAGATAATCACGTTTTATAATGAATGTCTGAAGCTCAAAGCTGGAAAAATAATCTGTCTGTACATGCCGGCCGATGAAGTCAGATTTGTGCACTGTTGCTCGCCCTCCACCTCTACCAGTGGTCATGGCATGCTCAAAAATGCGCACTCAGGAGGAAAAAGTTCTGAAAAGGCAGTAAACTCGCAGAGACTGAGCATCAGGGGCCGTACTTATCAAGCTTCTTAGAGTGCCATTTTACACTTAAGTCCTGAGAATTTGCGAAATTTAGTCCTACTCTCAAACTTAAGAATAAAAGCTTTTTATCAACGTTCTTCAGTCTAAGAATCACTCCTACTCTCCACGATATTTAAGAGACCTTCAGAGGTGTCTTAAGTGGTTAGGAGTTGCCAGCAGGGGATGGCACTGAGGCGAGAGAGACGTGCGCGAACGTTCAGGGAACGGAACAATGTTTGGTTTTTTTTTGATGATGAGCAGCTGATCAAACGGTATCGTTTAGACAAAGCGGATATTATTTTTGTCACAGATTTAATACTTTTCGATTCCTTGTTGATTTCTGCATGTGTCTGCAGTGGGCTAGTATATATAGAGCCACCCACACCAGTTTCAAATTAGTTGCCTAATTAATGAATTGGAAAGAAAATGTTATGACAGTAGCGTATGTGTGTGGCCGTGAGGTGAGTGACGTCAGTGAGTGTGTGGGCGATAGAAGAGAGGGAGCGGTAGCGTGAGTGCCGGCGGGGACTAGTTTGTTTTGTATTATTTTGTAGTTTATTGTCAAAATATACACTCCCATTGTCCACTTAAATATTTCCAAGATATTTCTTTATTCTTAGACAACGGATTCCCTTCCGTGATTGGTCATTTCTATGGACACAGAAATTACGTCACCTAAAATTCCGTTTACGGCACATAGTAATGTCGTAATTCAGCTCTGAGTGTGACACTTAAGATTCAGTCCTACACTTCGCTGAAAGTGTGAGTAAGACGCTTGATAACTAACTTTTAAGTGCAGCTTTCAGCGAATAATTTATTTACTCTTAGGTCAACTCTTAGCCGACTTCTTAGGAGTAATTCTAAGAAGCTTGATAAGTACGACCCCAGATCCTTGTCGTCCTGTGGGGAGCTGCGGCGCAGAACCCTCAGGCAGCCAAAATCCACACCACGGCGTCTGATCTGACGTCTTTGGAGTGGCGTCTCCGGCGGAAAGTGACCAATGCCGGGGTACAGTCGCGCTGGCAAAACGGGCTGAAACCAACATAATCCAACCCCAGAGTCCCCGGTAAGCCTTGACTTTCACAAGAAATCCTCCACGTTTACCGCGCTTCCTTTCCACTTTCTTTGTATGACAGCAGGTAAGCACAATAGGTAGGTCGGGACTGACGCCAGATGTGGCGGGGGTCTGACGTTTGGTCCCCAAAATGTATATTTAAAATACACTGTTGTGTTTTGGGACCTCTTGGAGACGAGCTCAGATGTGGTTCCGACATTGACCACCTCATAAATAAGATGCCTCCTGGTCACCGGATGGATATGAGGGCAAAGGTGTCAAATGCTTCTGCATCCCCCACTATGATGGCTGGTGAGTTAAGGATAGCTCCGAGTTCACTCTGTACTAGTTGTCTGGCTGGCCATATTTGTGGGATCTGAGCTGAGAATGTTGTTGTGGCTTGTGCAGCTCTTTGACACACTCGTGATTTAGGGCTATATAAATAAACTTTGATTGATTGATTGATTGTCTTGTAGAGCCCTCAGCGCAGCCGTGTACAGTCTTGGGTCATACATGACTGACTTGGTTAACTGCAGAGCTCTAGGGAGTTTGAGCTGATTTAGGAGAACATGATATTTATAGTGCTCGCTGAGGTGAGGGTGACCGTTCATCAAGTTCTCTAGCGAAATCTTGAGTAGAGCGAAATCACTTTCCCGGCCACTCTCAAACCTTGAAAGTACTGGTTTAGGAATGCCAAAGGATGTAGCGATCAGTGTCTCGATGCCCAGGTAGGACCAGGGTGTTGCTGCCAGGACTGGAGTTGCAGTTGGTAAGGTGTATTGAACATACTGCCCAGATGGAGGAGGTGCAGCAGCTGTAACTGGTGGTTGTGGTACAGTGCTTACTGAGCCTATGACCAGGAGCCCTTGGGGTTGGGACTGAAAGCTAGTTGTGGCAGAAGTTTTCAGGGTTTGTGGCACTGCGGCTGCATGTGTCATTGTTGATGCATAACTAAATGTGGGAAGGACTGGCATATGTTGACTTGTGAAAGACATAAATGCAGGCAAGGTGACAGAGACAGGAGCTGTAGTGGGGGCTATTAAAGTAGGGACACAAGTGTGGGCACCTTTGACAGGATAGGGAATCGTTATCAATGTCTATGTCATCGAGATAGTGGCAGGAGATTGCGTTTGTGCTATTCATGGGAGCTGAAGCATGTCAGTAGAGGGCAGAGCTGAGGTTGTTGACATTGCATCATCTTCAGATTCCGACAGGAAGGACTTAATATGAGCAATGTGTAAATCTTTCTCCAGTTAATTTAGGCATCTGCGCCGTTGCATTTCCCTTGCCATACTCTCCTTGGCGAGGTAACCTCTGTCCTTCTTTAGCTTTTGCATCCAATCGCTTCGCCTTCAAATCAGCTTTCCTTTCTTCCTTTATCGCTTGCTGTAGGTCAGCAAACTCCAAATCTTTAATTCGCTCCTTTAGTGGAGCTGTTTGAACATCAGGAATATTTTTGAACCATTTTGATAGCCGAAAGGATCGACGTGATGAAGCAGATGACTGGTACCCTGACGCACTCCTAGCTCTGGTTGGCCTTGCTTCACTGTGTTGTCTGACTGGTAGTGATGAGACGTGGGCCGCAGGCAGTTGAGAGGGAAAGAGGGCGCCATCGTAAGGGGCCAAATGCTGTGGTAGGCGAATGTCGCTCTTTGGTCTGACAGAGGGCTGTTGATCAGCAGGGTATGACTCTATAATTAGGCCAGTGACAATGCCCCTCAAAATTTGAGATACCCCTACCGGAGGTAGAACAAAATCTAACAATGTTTTTCCTCATCTCTAAGGTCTCCCATATATGAAATGGGTTATTAGGTTAAAATATTTTACTGCAAACATTGTTAAATTGATACATATTGTCATACACCCCAAACTTAAAAAAGAACAAAAATACAGCCTGGCCGTATGGGAGTTAAGCCATATAAACTTATGTAGATTAATAACACAAGCTCTGACAGCTTTGAAACTTGGCATAATTGTGGTCAGGAAGTTGCTTTACCTATTAGAAAAAACTGGATGTGAATATCTTGATGTGTGTAACATATAGAGACCTATGAACACTTGCCTAAAATAAGCGGACATACAAAAAATGAATATCTATGCAGAATATTCTCATTTACTTTGTAGTTGCTTTGCCAGGGATTGTCATAAACACACACATCATGGCTTTTTGGAAAGATGGGGCTGTGCTGAATCCAGTGATACCAAATATATGAATATAGCATGTATAGTCAGTGTGTTACATCACTAAGTGTATGAGGTCTCCCAAATGAAAGAAAGTGAAACATTGACACAAGGTTGTGATGAATCCAGCAATGCCAAATATGTAAATAGTATGCATAATCATTCATCACTAAATATATAAACTGTCCCAAATAAAAGAATATGTTGCATTGCATAACAATATATTGTACTGTACCGTTTGACATCACCGGGGGATGAGGCACACAGCTCAGCAATAGCACACAAAGGAGACGGGTGACAGGATTGTAGTTTGGATGATCTTTTTATAACTATAACTTAACTTCACACAGTACAAATTAAATTACTGTTTCAAATCAAACAAATTTTCATCAAACAAAACACTCTGAGGAGGAATGAGCCCTCTCCTCACGTTAAATCAAACAAATGTTCATCAAACAAAACAATCTGAGGAGGAATGAGCCCTCTCCTCACGTTAAACTCCCCAGCTCTTTGGCTGGTGTTCTTCATGGGCTGTTTTTGGTAGCCATCCCTGTCACTCATCCACATTATCATCAGTGACAAAGTGGGTCATATTTGGGCACTCTGGGAAAGAGCAAGAGCAAAACTCAGTGCAAGTCAAGCCCACTGAAAGACACTGGCATTTGCTGGTTTTATTGCATTTTCCATCTTTACAGTACAGGTGGGTGATGTCTCGAACTTCTTTAGGTGCTGGTGCCTTCTGAAACATGATAGGTTCAATGGACCCATCCTGTCTGAGCCTCCATCCTCTACCAACTGGGTTCCAGAGATGAGGCTTGGCCTGATGGCTGTGACGCCAAACTGCTGTTTGGTATAAGGCTCTTAACACATGTTGCTCAAAGGCGTCTTCTGTTGGGGGTAGATTTGCTGCTGAAGAATCTGTGGTAGATGCTAGTGTGTACCTCAGCTCATCTAGGTTGGTACAAGGACAGCCATTCTCCTTTTTCTTTTGGCCATACAGGAGGAGGGCATATTTTCTTGCCACAGGCAAAGCTTCGTCTAGATTTCCAGACAGTCCAAACTTGGCCATTTCCTTTAAGTCAGTCAGATGGGTCTTCAGTCTTGTGAAAGCAGTGGTCTTTCCAATTCTGTACAAGCTGCTTGTACTATCGCAACCCGTGAGGGCGTGGCATGCAGGTAAACACTCACAAAGAGCTGCTCCAAGACTCTGAGCAATTGAACAAACTGGGACAAATCTTTCCTTTAGGCCATGTCCAGAATGCATGAAGACTTGTGAGGATCCAAACATCCCTTTGCTTGCATAGTACACAAGCAGAACCAGTATGTCTGTATCGTCACATTTGACAATGAGACGAGAATAGGACTCCACAAGGTGTATTGCATGTAACACCAGCCTTGTGTCAGCCTCCTCCTGGTCACTGTAAAGATCTTTCAAACAGTCAACACCTGACTTCCTAACCCTCTTCACCTCCTCACCAAATTGATGTTGGGTACATACTTGCTGCATTGCAGACGTGATAGACGATCACTGCCAACATATGATTGACGGTCATGTTCAACCTGCTCCATGCTTTTCCTCAATATGTCAGCAGCCTTGTGTAATATTTGGGTATCAGAAAGACTCTGACTTGTCTGTGGAAGTGTTGTCTCCCAGTCTTCCGTCTTTTCTGTGAGTTCAGCAGCTTCTCTCACTGCATAACCTACGGGCATACTTTCAGAGCACACCAGATCTGACTTTCCAGGACGTGGGACAAATACCAGCCTGTCTTTGTAATGCTGTATCAGCCTCTCCTTTAGTTTCCAGGATGCATATTTCTTGTGTTGGACCACTGTGCCATCTTCTTCCTGAGAAAGAGTCTTCAGTATGTCATTATAACTATCAGTCAAAGAATTTAGAGTCCTGACTTTCATATCTTTAGACAATACTGTTTTATCTATGTCTTCAGTGAGCTTAATAAAGGCTTTGTCATAGACATTGGTCTGCTTCTCTGATTCTTTTCTCCGTCTGGCAGCTGTTATATTTCGTTCAGAGATGTAGTGTCCAAGGCAGCTTCTATGATATTTGGCATCATATGCAAAGAGATCAGGGTATGAAAGCAGCCGAAGATGTACATCTTCATCAAGCCTTTCAGAAGCTGCATGAAGGACCTTGTCTCTGGTACTCGCGCCTGTACCAGTTGTAATAGCTGTCAGAGGTTCTGGTCTAGTACTCGCCTTCCCACAAATGAAACAATCTCTCCGTATGTCAAATGTTGTTGTGTCAGCCCTACGCAGTCTTCTTGGTGCAGATGCGCTCTCATTCTCAAGATTTGAAACTTCATGCTCACTGACTTTTGTCTTAAGGCAGTAGTTTGCTCTACATGATACATGATATGATACTATTATTTTGGAGGAAAGTATGTCATCTGTATATGGAGCCAGGGTTTTATGGACATCATCATCTCTCTGCTGAGCAAGGGTAAGTATGCGTTGGAGGCCTTCAACTGTGGGCTTTTGGACATATGGTTCTTTTTTTTTGCCTTTTTCCAAATTTTTCCCACAGATGATACACATTTTTGGATCCAAAGTCTGTAAGACATTCTCCATAATTCTAGAAACCAGTAAAAGGGAAAATAATATAAATTTCAGATTTTGTATTTTCATACACATGTATAGACATGTCATGTTATGTCTCTTTCACATGACAAAATAATAATAACAATGATAATGGTAGCTATAGTCATTTCTATAGCTAGGCTAGTAAGCTACTAAATTTAGTAGTAGTTATTAATTTATATTAAGCTAGGTCCTTTTCACATGACATAGTATTTGCAATAATTTACCTGTCAGGTTAGGAAAATATACATGAAGACAATGATGTACATAGCTACAGCTGGATCCACCCAGGAGGAGTAGCCTAGCCAGTTCACTGTACACCACTGTAGAACACCACCAAGGGAGTGAAGTAAGCAGTGCAGGCAATACTGCCCTCTACTGGTTTGGACAACTAACACTATTATGTTCCATTATGCAGTAATGACTTGACCAAAAATAAATTCAAGTGGTTGTAGATATTTTTTAAGGTGTTCTATTTAAATTTAAACTGATTTTACTGGATATTTTTTTCCATATTAACTGTATATGGTGTCATGTGAAATATACTATTATTTAATGCATCATAAATAAAGAGTAGCGCTTACCTCTAGTGACTTACTTTGCAGTAACATTAAATCGGTCAACATTCTTGTCACCATTGATAATGGGCTGTGGAGACTTGATTATGTTGAGTATGAGCTGTGTGCCCCATCCCCCGGTGATGTCAAACGGTACAGTACAATACATTGTTATGCAATGCAACATATTCTTTTATTTGGGACAGTTTATATATTTAGTGATACATGATAATGCATAGTATTTACATATTTGGCATTGCTGGATTCATCACAACCATGTGTCAATGTTTCACTTTCTTTCATTTGGGACACCTCATACACTTAGTGATGTAACACACTGACTATACATGCTATATTCATATATTTGGTATCACTGGATTTAGCACAGCCCCATCTTTCCAAAAAGCCATGATGTGTGTGTTTATGACAATCCCTGGCAAAGCAACTACAAAGTAAATGAGAATATTCTGCATAGATATTCATTTTTTGTATGTCCGCTTATTTTAGGCAAGTGTTCAAAGGTCTCTATACGTTACACACATCAAGATATTCACTTCCAGTTTTTTCTAATAGGTAAAGCAACTTCCTGACCACAATTATGTCAAGTTTCAAAGCTGTCAGAGCTTGTGTTATTAATCTACATGAGTTTATATGGCTTAACTCCCATACGGCCAGGCTGTATTTTTGTTCTTTTTTAAGTTTGGGGTGTATGACAATATGTATCAATTTAACAATGTTTGCAGTAAAATATTTTAACCTAAGAACCCATTTCATATATGGGAGACCTTAGAGATGAGGAAAAACATTGTTAGATCTTGTTCTACCTCCGGTAGGGGTATCTCAAAAACTAAAGCCCTTTTTGACAGTTAGTCACTAGCCTAAATGTCTGAAGGTGGAACTCTATCCGGCTCGAAAGGCCAATGTAAGGAAGTGATAGTGGTTCCTTTAGAGTTGGGACACGATGGACAGATGAATCCTTTAATAATTGTTATTGCTTGAAGATGGATTGTAGTGAAGTGAAGTGTATTTATATAGCGCTTTTCTCTAGTGACTCAAAACGCTTTTACATAGTGAAACCCAATATCTAAGTTACATTTAAACCAGTGTGGGTGGCACTGGGAGCTGGTGGGTAAAGTGTCTTGCTCAAGCACACAACGGCAGTGACTAGGATGGCGGAATTGTTTGATTGATTGAAACTTTTATTAGTAGATTGCACAGTACAGTACATATTCCGTACAATTGACCACAAAATGCTAACACCCGAATAAGTTTTTAAACTTTTTAAGTCGGGGTCCACGTTAATCAATTCATGGTAAAGTGGGGATTGAACCTGGAACCCTCTAGTTGCTGGCACGGCCACTCTACCAACCGAGTTATACCACCCCACTGGTACTTATGGTCAAGTGTATATTTGTGTGTGTGTGTGTGTGTGTGTGTGTGTGTGTGTGTGTGTGTGTGTGTGTGTGTGTGTGTGTGTGTGTGTGTGTGTGTGTGTGTGTGTGTGTGTGTGTGTGTGTGTGTGTGTCTGTGGAGTCGAAACAAATAGAGAAAAGAGGAAAGATTACAATCCAATGATATACTCATTAATATGCATACATAATATAATATAATATAAAAGGTGTGCAAAAAAACAATAAATATACTACACTTAACTAACTATGCATCAACAGCAAGTTTCTAAACTTGAGAGCCATAAATGGCGATTATGTGGTATATGTCGCCCTCTAGAGGCCAAACTACGCCATCACAGTGGCAATAAGCAAACGTCAACAAGAATAATTACCTCTCAATTTACACAAAAAACATCTGAATTCAGCAAATGATGCACCAAACATGCAAAGAAATAGCAAGGCAAGACATTCAGTTCAGATGCTGTGTGTATATGACAGAACTTACATAAAGTCATCAACGCACACAAAGCTGGCTGCGCAGGAACATTACAGAAATAGGTAAGTGCACACAATATATATATATATATATATATATATATATATATCAGTGGCATGCGGTGAGGTTAATGTCTGGTGAGGCACGACTGCATCATCACAGTCAAATTTAAAAACATATGAACCTGCAGTGCAGGTGTACCTAATGTTGTGTCCCTGCGGTCGTTGTGATTACTTACAGATGTCCAACGACCGCAGGGTAGCAAAATAAAGTCTCATTCAGTCAGTAGTTGCAAGTTGATGCTTTTGTTTGTGTAGGACAGTTGGTTTATTATTGCTGTAATTGTGCCTCTCCAAGAGTGTTGTGATCTGAATAACATCCTTATGCAGGACTTCATCTTCACAGATGTTAGATGTCCTACATGCGGTGGCTGTCCGTTTAGCAAAGGTACTTAACTGTGATACTTTAGTTGACAACATTGAATCAGTAAACTTTGCCAACGTAGCGTTCTCCTCTGCTTCTTGTTGATGTAGCTAGCATTCATGCTAGCATGTAGCTATCGGCTGAAGGATTTGAATATTTTTAAAGCTAACACATATTTTTGCTAGCATACACATACACCTAAAACAATGGGTATATTGATTTTACCATCATATTTCTGCATGCTAACTACCATATAGTTATTATAGTAAACCATTAGGTATTACTGTAAATGGTTAGTTTTAAAGTCACTATATAAAGGGACACATTTTGCAAGGAGCCAGAGGAAGCAAGATGTCTCCCTTTCCCTACTTGTAGCCATTAGGGAATTGTATTGCTTTGCTTCAATCAATCACACTATGAAATACATCTAAGATAGTGAATCTGAAAATTGACTTGGTGAGCTTTTTTAGAGATTAAACCAACATGTGTAGGAGAAAAAGTTATCCTCCTTTCAATTTGGTGACCCCTCGTGTGATATCTAAAAGCTGCAGCCGGACGACTCCTCACACCACACCACCGGCATTAAAGGTCTTTCTAACTGAGTTTGTGTTTTGCAAAACTAGGAAAACCATAGGTTGAGTGCATGAACATGGCTAATTTAGATAAGGTGTTGACACTGCCGGCGTACATCAAAGAAGAGGATGTACGCCGGCAGTTCTTGAAGCTGAATACGCGGAAAACCCCCGGGCCGGATGGTGTCTCCCCCTCCACTCTCAGACACTGTGCGGACCAGCTGGCTCCTGTCTTCACTGACATTTTTAGCACCGCTCTGGAGCTATGCCGCGTGCCGTCCTGCTTTAAGACCTCTACCATTGTCCCTGTCCCCAAGAAAGCACGGATCACAGGACTAAATGGCTACAGGCCGGTCGCGCTGACGTCTGTGGTCATGAAGTCCTTTGAGCGCTTGGTCCTGCCCCACCTCAAGGACATCACCGCCCCCCTCCTGGACCCACTGCAGTTCGCCTACAAAACCAACTGGTCTGTGAATGATGCAGTGAACCTGGCCCTCCACTTCATCCTGGAGCATCTGGACTCCCCAGGAACCTACGCTAGGATCCTGTTTGTGGACTTCAGCTCTGCCTTCAACACCATCCTCCCTGGACTGCTACGAGACAAGCTCTACCAGCTCAGCGTGCCCGACTCCCTCTGCAGTTGGATTAATGACTTCCTGACAGACCGAAGACAGCACGTACGGCTGGGGAAGATTGTCTCGGACAGTCGAACCACAAACACTGGTACTCCTCAGGGCTGTGTACTCTCCCCCTGGCTCTTCTCCCTGTATACAAACTGCTGCACCTCCAGTCACCAATCCGTAAAACTGCTCAAGTTTGCGGATGACACCACCCTCATCGGTCTCATCTCGAATGGCGATGAGTCCGCCTACAGGAGAGAGGTGGACCGGCTGACGTCCTGGTGCAGCCTCAACAACCTGGAGTTGAACGCCAAGAAAACAGTGGAGATGATCATGGACTTCAGGAAAGTCACAGCCCCACCATCCTCCTCACCCTGATTGACTCTCCCACCCCCGTCCCCATTGTGGACTCCTTCCGTTTCTTGGGCACCACCATCACCCAGGACCTCAAGTGGGAGCTGACTATCAGCTCACTCATTAAGAAGGCCCAGCAGAGGATGTACTTCCTGCGGCAGCTGAGGAAACTTATGGTGCCGACCGAGATGCTGGTGCAGTTTTACTCAGCCATCATAGAGTCCATCCTGACCTCCTCCATCACAGTGTGGTTCCCCGGCACCACAGTCCAGGATAAGAATAGACTGCAGCGCATCGTACGTGCTGCTGAGAAGGTGATTGGCTGAAAACTCCCATCCCTCCAGGACTTGTTCTCCTCCAGGACCAGGAGGCGTGTGGGTCGGATCACAGCTGACTCTTCTCACCCTGGACACACACTATTCTCCCCTCTCCCCTCAGGCAGGAGACTACGCTCCATCCAGACCCACACCTCCCGCCACCTGAACAGTTTTTCCCCTCGACCATCAGGCAAATGAACAATAACTCCTAACAGCAGCTCCTTGAATTCCTTGAATCCCTTCTAAGTCTATCTGATAGCTCAGTCACAGCTCTTTTTATTACCAAATATGTGTTATATGTGTTTTATGTCACACGTTTGCACCAAGAAAAATTCCTAGTTTGTGAACCCGTTCTCAAACAATGGCAATAAAACTATTCTGATTCTGATTCTGATTCTGATACACCATTATGATGGATGTTGTTGTGTTATCTGTGAGGAAGTGCTTACAAAAGAGCAGGGCATTTGATTAAGACGTTGGTTGAGACTTGTAATGTATGGTCTGCTGCTGGTTGGTTTCTTTTAAAATGTATGCATATTGCTGAAGTCAGGTACAAGGTCAAAACAGTGTTTGATATAAATTGGACTGAGGCAAAGTGGAACGAAGCTAAGGCTGTACATGGAAGCAGGGAAAGACTAAAAGGCTGAAATAGAGGCAGAAAGAGCATACAAAGATGGCATGAGATTGCTCAGATGGTGGTCCAGCTGCAGCTGTAGTGGAAGAAGGAGAGAGTGTGTGTGTGCAGAAAAAGGATGTTGAAGTGAAAAAGAAAGGAACAGTGGGTGAGGTGACACCTAACTGTGTTGAAAAAAGAGACAAGCACGGTGGTGTGGGCCTCACAACACGAAGGTCCTGGGTTCTTTCTGTATGGAGTTTGCATGGTCTCCCCGTGACTACGTGGGTTCCCTCCGGGTACTCCGGCTTCCTCCCACCTCCAAAGACATGCACCTGGGGATAGGTTGATTGGCAACACCAAATTGGCCCTAATGTGTGAATGTGAGTGTGAATGTTGTCTGTCTATCTGTGTTGGCCCTGCGATGAGGTGGCGACTTGTCTAGGGTGTACCACCCGAATGCAGCTGGGATAGGCCCCAGCACCCCCGAAAGGGACAAGCGGTAGAAAATGGATGGATGGATGGATGTTTGGCAAAACAAATAGAGTTGACTTAACGCCCTTGCCAACTTCTCCCGAAGAACTTAGACTTAGACTTAGACAAACTTTAATGATCCACAAGGGAAATTGTTCAACACAGTAGCTCAGTTATAATGATGGAAAGTGTAAGGATGGAAAGGACAATGTAGGTATAAATAGACTAAAATAGCGATAAAAAAATCTAACATATACGAATATATACATAATATGTGTACAGAATATTATATATACAGATATATTATATTATGTCTATAACACATATACAATATATACCAATGACCATGTACAATATTACAGTAAATACAGTATATGTGACAGCAGCAGCATAAAATAGAGTGTAGATCCAGCAGAAAATAGAAAATAGACATTAAAAACAAAGAGAAGTAGCTAACATGTCTGGTGTCAGGTAATAGGCAGATATCATCTATTGCTGTATGGCGAATGATTATATAGCTGGATGGAGTGTGGAATGAAGGAGTTCTTGAATCGCACAGTGCAGGAAGGAAGCTGGAGGAGCCTTTTGGAGTATGAGCTCCGCTGTCCCTTAATTGTCTGGTGGAGTGGGTGGGCAGGATTGTCCATGATGGCCAGCAGTTTGTCCAGTGTCCTCCTGTCCCTCACTGACACAAACGCCTCCAACTACGTGCCAATAGTTTGGCCGGCTTTCCGGATCAGTTTATCAATCCGGTTTGAGTCCCTTTTGCTGGTGCTGCTCCCCCAACCAACCACTGCAAATTACAGGGCACTGGCCACAACAGACTGATAAAATATCTCCAACAGCTTGCTGCACACATTAAAGGACCTAAGCTTCCTCAGGAAAAAGAGTTCATGCTCATGCCCTTCTTGTAAACAGCTTTGCAGTTGTCCTTCCAGTCCAGTCTGCTGTTCAAGTGGACTCCCAGGTACTTGTACTGCTCCACTACTGCCACCACCCGGCCCTGGATCTTGATGGGCTCCACCGGGGTCACTCTCTTCCTGAAGCCGATGACCAGCTCCTTGGTCTTGTCCACATTAAGGACCAGATGGTTCGCCTGAGACCACTCCACAAAATCAGCGATCAGTGTCCTGTACTCCAATTCCTGTCCCTCTCTGATACACCTGACCACAGCAGAGTTGTCAGAATATTTCTGCAGGTGGCAGGACCTGGAACTATACTGGAAGTCTGAGGTGTACAGGGTGAACAGGAAAGGAGACAGGACGGTCCCCTGTGGAGCACCTACACCACTGACCACAGTATCCGACAGGGAGCTCCCCAGTCGCACAAACTGGGGCCTGTCAGACAAGTAATCAGTGATCCAGGAGACAATGGATGAACTGACACCCATCCTGAGCAACTTGTCACTCATCAGAATTGGCTGAATGGTGTTAAAGGCACTGGATGAATCAAAAAACATGATCCTCACAGTGCCCTTCCCACCATCCAGGTGAGAGTGAGCATGATGCAGCAGGTAGATAACAGCATCATCCACTCCTACATGGGGCTGATATGCAAACTGTAGAGGATCCAAGGACGGAGCCACCAGCTGATTCAGCACAAGTCTCTCAAGGACCTTCATGACCTGGGACGTCAGGGCAACATGTCTGAAGTCATTCGAGCCCGATGGGATGGGCTTCTTGGGCACCGGCACTATGCAGGATGTTTTCCATAGCACTGGTATCCGTTCTAGCTTCAGACTCAGGTTTAAGATGGAGTGCAGGATCCCAGTTAGCTGAGCAGCGCAAATCTTTAGGACCCAGGGGTTGACTCGGTCAGGGCCTGCTGATTTAGCTGGATTGACTCTCTCCAGCTGTCGTCTTACATGTCCAGGTGTCAGACACACCGGGCTGGCTTTCTCAGTGGGGGTGGAAGTGGGGGAGGGGGGGAGGAAAGAAACTGCTGTGACAGGTAAAAGAGAAGGAGTTTGTGTATTGAAGTTCAGGGGAGGTGTGAAGAAGGGAATGATGATGATGAGGTGACATGTAAGTTGACTGCTTCACTGCCCCCAATAGGGAAGACAATTAATTCCACATTGGGACCCCCCAGTGAGGATGAAGTGAATGATACTCCTCCTCCTCCCCCTGCCAAGTTGTGAAACCGGACTACAGTTGGTGATAAGTGTGCACAGGCTTGTTATTCTAAAATGTAACCTGTCATATTAAAACCAAGTGGCTTTCAGTTTAGCCCCTGGAGACATCGTCATTTGTATACTTTGTGAAGCCAGCTTCCACAAAACGTTCTGCTGCTGACATATTGGCTGTGGGTGACATGAGGTCAGTTGTTTCCTCATTAGAAGGGTGTAATACAGCCACGCAGATTGATAGAGCTGCGCATATTCGACTGCATTCTGATATAGAACCTTTTAACAGACATAGCAATGCGTATTGGTCAGCTTTGTGTGAAAAGTATCCCACAACTCCCAATGCAGCCCCTTTAATTGGCATGCATTATGATAAAACTGTGGTTCCTGACACTATCAACTCTAGTTATGTCAATATGTAACACTTTCCTTTTAAAAGACAATTGAGTTTGAGTTTATTTCGAACATGCAAGCATACAACATGATACATCACAATTTCCAGTTTCTCTTTTCAACATGTTCAAAAAGGAGTAGGAAGAAGCAGAGCTTATTTAATCCTACCCTTTTCTTTTACATCTTCTTCATCGTATGGGCAGCTGTTTTCCGGCACCCGGACCTGAGGCCGAGGGTCTATGCCTTTTACCACCCCAGGCCCGGGGGGCCCTCCCGTTCATATGTCAGGACACACAGAAGTGAGCCAGGTCACCGAGCAGTCATCCAGGTCCGCCAGGCCACGCAAACCATTAGGAGCACGATAAATCGGGCAACGCAGGATCACGTGGTCGGCAGTCTGCTCCTCCGCGCCACACTCACACGTCGCGTTAGGTGCTAAGCCCCACTGGAACATGTTTGAGCGAAAGCGACCGACACCAGTTCGGAGGCGGTTAAGCCTCACCCAGGCCACTCGTGGTAGTGAGAGGCCTGGTATTGAGCCGGTGTCAGGTATGAAGTCACGGAGTCTGGAGGAGATGGTATGCTCCAGGTCCGTGCTCCATTTGTGATTCGCCCAGTGAGCCGCCCTGATGTTGTTGTCACTGCATTGCTGCAGGAGCTTCAGGGCGGCTGGTACCAGTGGGTCTCTGGAGGGGAGGCGGGGCGTTGGCTCTGAGGAGAGTGTGAGCCTTTCATGGAGCAGGTGGTTCTCATCCATGTTTGCCCGGCCCGCCAGAGTTGCTACAGCACCTTGGCGACGAAGCTCAGCGGGTTGGATGCCTGCTAAGATGGGCAGTAGCTCCACAGGGGTGGGGCGCAGGCATCCAGTGATAACACGCAAGGCTTCGTTGATCGGGACATCAAGTTGTTTAGAGTGAGCACTGCGCGCCCAGACAGGTGCGCAGTACTCAGCAGTTGAGTAGACCAGGGCAAACAGTTGCTAAAACTTTTGTTCACGTCCTGTTCTCAATTTATTCACAATATACTCTATAAGTAATCACAATAAAAATACATAAATAATATTCTGTGCAGTAAGTTACATTTCATATGGTGAGATGAGTAAGATTATTTTGAAAATTAATGGATGGATGGATGAAATAAATTCAGAATGTACTTTGTAAACACTTTAAGTTTGAAGAGTTTCTTGAAGTGGATCATATTAGTACATTGTTTGATTGCTTTGCCTAATCCATTCCATAATTTAATTCCACATACTGATATACTAAAGGTCTTAAGTGTTGTACGTGCATACAACTGTTTTAAATTAAATGTTTCTCTAAGATTATATTTCTGCTCTTTTTTAGAGAAGAATTGTTGTATATTCTTGGGTAGCAGGTTATAGTTTGCTTTGTGCATAATTTTAGCTGTTTGCAAATTCACCATGTCGTGGAATTTCAGTATTTTTCATTCAATGAATAAGGGGTTTGTATGTTCTCTATATCCAACATTATGTATTATTCTAACTGATCTTGTTTGTAAGACCGTTAATGAATGAAATGTACTTTTGTAGTTATTTCCCCATATTTCTACACAATCACTCAGATATGGTAACACGAGCGAGCAGGAGAGGATATGAAGTGATTTTTTGTCTAGCACATGTTTTGCTTTATTCATTATTGACGTGTTTCTTGCTACTTTATGTCATACTTGCCAACCCTCCCGGATTTTCCGGGAGACTCCCGGAATTCAGCGCCTCACCCGAAAACCTCCCGGAAGAAATTTTCTCCCGAAAATCTCCCGGAATTCAGCCGGAGCTGGAGGCCACGCCCCCTCCAGCTCCATGCGGACCTGAGTGGGGACAGCGGCGACAGTCTGTTTTCACGTCCGCTTTCCCACGATATAAACAGCGTGCCTGCCCAATCACGCTATAACTGTAGAATGATCGAGGGCGAGTTCTTGGTTTCTTATGTGGGTTTATTGTTAGGCAGTTTCATTAACGTCCTCCCAGCGCGGTAACAATACACAACAACAGCAGTCACGTTTTCGTCTACCGTAAAGCAGTTTGTCTGCCGTAAACAGCAATGTTGTGACACTCTTAAACAGGACAATACTGCCATCTACTGGATAGCCTCTGGAACACTGAAATTCAAGTATTTATTTTATTTATATGTGTAATAAAATAAATAAATGTATACATATATATATATATATATATATATATATATATATATATATATATATATATATATATATATATATATATATATATATATATATATATATATATATATATATAGCTAGAATTCACTGAAAGTCAAGTATTTCATACATATATATATATATATATATATATATATATATATGTATATATATATATAGTATGTATATATATATATATATATATATATATATATATATATATATATATATATATATATATATATATATATATATATATATATATATATATATATATATATATATATATATCAATCAATCAATCAATCAATGTTTATTTATATAGCCCTAAATCACAAGTGTCTCAAAGGGCTGTACAAGCCACAACGACATCCTCGGTACAGAGCCCACATACGGGCAAGGAAAACTCACCCCAGTGGGACGTCAATGTGAATGACTATGAGAAACCTTGGAAAGGACCGCATATGTGGGTAACCCCCCCCCCTCTAGGGGAGACCGAAAGCAATGGATGTCGAGTGGGTCTGACATAATATTGTGAAAGTCCAACACATCAGCGAAATTCCAGTTCATAGTGGGGCCAGCAGGAACCATCCCGAGTGGAGACGGGTCAGCAGCGTAGAGATGTCCCCATCTGATGGACAGGCTAGCGGTCCACCCCGGGTTGGGAGCAGAGTAGAAAAGAAAAGAAAAGAAAAGAAACGGCAGATCAACTGGTCTAAAAAGGGAGTCTATTTAAAGGCTAGAGTATACAAATGAGTTTTAAGATGAGACTTAAATGCTTCTATTGAGGTAGCATCTCTAACTTTTACCGGGAGGGCATTCCATAGTATTGGAGCCCGAATAGAAAGCGCTCTATAGCCCGCAGACTTTTTTTGGGCTCTGGGAATCACTAATAAGCCGGAGTTCTTTGAACGCAGATTTCTTGCCGGGACATATGGTACAATACAATCGTAAAGATAGGCAGGAGCTTGACCGTGTAGTATTTTATACGTAAGTAGTAAAACCTTAAAGTCGCATCTTAGGTGCACAGGAAGCCAGTGCAAGTGAGCCAGTATAGGTGTAATATGATCAAACTTTATTGTTTTTGTCAAAAGTCTAGCAGCCGCATTTTGTACCATCTGTAATCTTTTAATGCTAGACATAGGGAGGCCCGAAAATAAAACGTTACAGTAATCGAGACGAGATGTAACGAACGCATGGATAATGATCTCAGCATCGCTTGTGGACAGAATGGGACACATTTTAGCGATATTACGGAGATGAAAGAAGGCCGTTTTAGTAACACTCTTAATGTGCGACTCAAACGAGAGTGTTGGGTCGAAGATAATACCCAGATTCTTTACCGAGTCGCCTTGTTTAATTGTTTGGTTGTCAAATGTTAAGGTGGTATTATTAAATAGATGTCGGTGTTGAGCAGGATCGATAATCAGCATTTACGTTTTCTTAGCGTTGAGTTGCAAAAAGTTAGCGGACATCCATTGTTTAATTTCATTAAGACACGCCTCCAGCTGACTACAATCCGGCGTGTTGGTCAGCTTTAGGGGCATGTAGAGTTGGGTGTCATCAGCATAACAGTGAAAGCTAACACCGTATTTGCGTATGATGTCACCTAGCGGCAGCATGTAAATACTAAAGAGTGCAGGGCCAAGAACCGAACCCTGGGGAACTCTGCACGTTACCTTAACATAGTCCGAGGTCACATTGTTATGGGAGACACACTGCATCCTGTCAGTAAGATAAGAGTTAAACCAAGACAAGGCTAAGTCTGTCATCCCAATACGCGTTTTGATACGCTCTGATAAAATATTATGATCAACAGTATCGAAAGCGGCGCTAAGATCAAGAAGCAGCAACATAGATGAAGCATCAGAATCCATCGTTAGCAATAGATCATTAGTCATTTTTGCGAGGGCTGTCTCCGTAGAGAGATTTGCCCTGAAACCGGACTGAAAAGGTTCACAGAGATTGTTAGACGCTAAGTGTTCATTTAGCTGCTGTGCTACAATTTTTCGAGGATTTTCGAGATAAACGGAAGGTGGGACACCGGCCGGTAGTTTACCAGGAGATCAGGATCGAGGTTAGGTCTTTTGAGTAGAGGATGAATAACCGCTTTTTTGAATGCTAGGGGAACAGTGCCAGAGGAAAGTGATAAGTTTATAATATTTAACACTGATGGACCTAGTAATACAAAAAGCTCCTTGATAAGTTTCCCAGGAATTGGGTCAAGTAAACATGTTGTTTGTTTTGTCCCATTTACACATTTTGACAATTCCTCCAATGTTATTTCATCAAAGAGAGAGAAACTATTTTGGAGGGCGGTATCCGTCGTATATACAGTCGTATCTGTGTTAATAGAACCCAGTTGTAGCTGAGATGCATTGTCTTTAATCTCTTTTCTAATGACTTCAATTTTCTTATTAAAGAAATTCATAAAGTCATCTGCTGAGTGGGTGGAGCTACAGGGAGGAGTCCCTTGTTGGGTTAGCGATGCTACTGTACTAAACAGAAATGTAGGATCATTTTTGTTGAGGTGGATGAGATTTGAGTAATATTTAGCTTTAGCTGAGGTAAGCATGCGTTTATAAGTTATCAAACTATCACACCATGCTTGATGGAAAACCTCAAGTTTAGTCGCACGCCATTTGCGTTCAAGCTTTCTACATGATAATTGCTGGGCTTTAGTTTCTTCTGTAAACCATGGGGTACGCCTTTTAGGGGCCCTTTTTAGCTTTAGCGATGCTACAATATCAATGGTGTCGCGCAGGGCGTCATTAAAGTTGTTAGTGAGGTTATCAATAGAGCCCACGTAATTTGGGAATGGTGCCATTACCGAAGGCAGTAGGTCAGCAAGAGTCGTCGTTGTGGCAGCATTAATGTTGCGGCTGCTATAGTAGTTATTATTATTATTATTAGTTTGTTGACAATGAGTCAGAACTTCGAATTTTATAAGGTAATGATCGGACATTACTTTAGTGTACGGGAGTATCGTAACTTTAGAGGTGGTGACACCCCTGACAAGCACTAGATCTATCGTATTACCTTTGCGATGTGTGGGTTAATTTATTATTTGTGTAAGACCACAGCTATCAATTATAGTCTGGAGCGCCACGCATGGAGGGTCCGATGGGGTATTCATATGGATATTAAAGTCCCCCATTATGATTATATTGTCGGCGTGCGTCACTAGATCAGCAACAAACTCTGAGAATTCACTGATGAAGTCCGAATAGGGCCCAGGGGGGCGGTAGATAACAGCCAGGTGGAGAGGCAGCGGTGTGACAAACCTCAAAGTGAGCACCTCAAACAAGTTATATTTATTAATTAGGTTTTCATTGTATATTAGTGCGACACCTCCTCCCCTTTTAAGAGGTCGGGCAACATGTGTATTGGTATAGTTAGGAGGAGATGCCTCATTTAGCGCAAAAAAAATCGTCTGGTTTGAGCCAGGTCTCGGCGAGACCAACGACGTCAAGTTTGTTGTCTCTAATGATTTCATTAACTAATAACGTTTTGGAAGATAATGATCTTATGTTTAAAAAGCCCATATTATAGGTAGTGGGCTGTTTTGAGGATTGTTTGTTGAAATTATCCGAAGTAGCAATATTAATATTGTTGCGTTTATTATGCGTATTGCACTTTAAATAGTTTCGACCATATCTAGGAATTGATACGACGGGGATATTCAGATTGTTTGCTTGATGTTGCGATAAACTGAACGCATCATAGTTAGCTACCTCAGTACAATGTATGTCTGCCTCTGACACGGTCACAAAAGAAAAAACATTATGTGAGTTGTGTTTTATTCTAAGAGAATTGCTATGTGTGCAGGGATTATCCAGCCTGACGCCGGCTAGTTCTAGTTTAAATGGCTTCTTACCCGGAGACTCCACGCTTCTTTGGTTAGCTTTTCTCTTTGTTGTTAGCCCAGCTCGGCATCCCCGCTTCTGCTTCCGCTCGCACCGCTTATGTCGTCTCCATTGGCGGTCACCGCTAGCACTTGACTCCGCTGCTACAAAGGCCGCTCGATGTAGCCCACGAAGTATTCCCATGCTAGCGAGGAGGTCCACCGTACATGCATCTTTCAGTCTATAACGACCCGATCCATCCTCATCCAGAACTGTCTGTCGGTCGTATGTGATCACAGAGTGTTCACGTTTTGAACCAGCCATGAAATTGACAGAAATGACGGGTGTTTTTTGCCAAATCGCTCTACACTCCCAAGAGCAATAGCATAGCCGCAGCATTCCCATGCGCCGCCATCTTGTCCAATCAATATATATATATACAGTATATATATATGAAATATATATGAAATACTCGAGTTGGTGAATTCTAGCTGTAAATATACTCCTCCCCTCTTAAACACACCCCCAAACACGCCCCCGCCCCCGACCACGCACCACCCCACCCCCCACCTCCCGGAATCGGAGGTCTCAAGGTTGGCAAGTATGCTTTATGTTGTATATTTTTTACATGAGATTTCCAGTTCAATTTATCATCAATCATTATACCTAGAAATGTGGTTTAATTTACTCTTTCAATTTATATTCCGTCTATTTGTATTTGTGTTTGACTTTCTCTTCTATGGTTACCAAATAGCAATATTTTAGTTTTTACCTCAACCCTGCCCCCCCACAATCCCGCCCACCTCAACCTCCTCATGCTCTCTCAGGGAGAGCATGTCCCATATTCCAAGCTGCTGTTTTGAGGCATGTTAAAAAAAATAATGCACTTTGTGACTTCAATAAAAATATGGCAGTGCCATGTTGGCATTTTTTTCCATAACTTGAGTTGATTTATTTTGGAAAACCGTGTTACATTGTTTAATGCATCCAGCGGGTCATCACAACAAAATTAGGCATAATAATGTGTTGATTCCACGACTGTATATCGGTATCGGTTGATATTGGAATCGGTAAATAAGAGTTGGACAATATCGGAATATCGGATATTGGCAAAAACGCCATTATCGGACATCTCTAGTTCATATGCTTCATCAACCTCTTTTTCATTGTACACATTGTCCCAAGTTTGCTTTTCTAGCTCAATTTTGAAAGCAATCATCCTCTTCTCTGTGCAAAGTCTTCAAAATGTCATTTTGTCTTCCATGTTCTTCTTGTAGTTTCCATCATATATTGTGAAAACTGGCAGATGATCACTAACGTCGGTTAGAAGTAGACCACTTGTAGTGTTATTATCAAAATCATTGGTAAAAATATTATCAATAAGCGTGGCACAGTGTCCTGTGATTCTGCTTGGCTTTGTGATGTTAAGATATAAACTGATGCTGTACATTGTATCAATGAAGTCATCAATAGACTTTTGCTTGTTAGGGTTCAATAAGTCAATATTAAAGTCACCACATAAGAATGTTGTTTTTTTTACCATTGCAGCACGACTTTTAACAGGGGCCAGGAAACGTGAGCATATAACCCCAATTCTTGAGACTTTGCACTGGCTCCTTGTTCATTTTAGAATTGATTTTAAAACCTTGCTGTTTGTTTTTAAAGCTTTACATGGACTGGCACCTCAGTATATCTCGGACCTCATCCAAATTAACACTCCTGCGCGCGCTCTGAGGTCCGAGAGCCAGCTCCTACTCGTGGTGCTCAAGACAAGACTTAAAACCAGGGGAGACAGGGCCTTCTCTGTGGTTGGCCATAAGCTCTGGAACACTCTGCCCCTCCATGTTCAAACTGCTTCCACAGTGGAGTGTTTTAAGTCTCATCTTAAGACCCACTTTTATTCTTTGGCTTTTAACACTACGTGAGTTGTGTGGTCTTCTGTCCTCTGTTGTCCTCTGTGGGTTTTTTTTTTTATAAATTTTGATTTCTATTTACTGTTTTAATTGGTTTTACCCTTTTAAAATCGTTTTTAATCATATTTATTTTTATATTGTTTTTATATTGGTTTTATATTTATTTATTTTTTGTTTTTATTCAGTCATTGGTGGAGCTTAATATTGTTTTTAATATTGTTTTTAACATGGCTGTGCAGCACTTTGGAAACATTCTTGTTGTTTAAATGGGCTATATAAATAAAGTGGATTGGATTGGATTACATGGCATTCACTTAATGGAAATATTTTGCTTGAATCACCGAATGTTTAAAATGTTTTTGCTCAGGACATTAATAGCACTGCATGTAAAGGACTACCGTATGATTGGTTTTATGCCTGCTGTGTAGCATATATAAAAAATGTAATAAAAATAAATATTAATGATAATATATCACAGACGTGGCTATAGGCCTGTTGTATTAAAAATGAAACTATCTCAAAAGAGTGGCTAAAGGCCTATTGGGTAGTAAATGAATATAAATACAATAAAAAATAGGGATGCATGTGACTATTGTGCCAAGGAGTAAACCACAGAGATAGATTTAAATTCGTAATGTGGTTTTAAAACATAGTTTCACCATGTCATGCTGAGCACAAAGAGAGAAAAGTGGCATATTGTAACTGTGTTAATCAATTCCTTGTCTTGTTGTTTGTGTATTATTTGTGTATAATTTGTGCTTAGGGACTTTGGAATGGGAGGACAAGCCTTTTTTCCCCCAGAATTGGCTGAGGGAGTTGGACAAATTTAGGTTTTGAAATAACCTGGAGACACATGAAGGAAAACAGGAATAGAAAGTAGACACAAAACAAAAGTAGGTGTCCCAAAGTAAACCCTCTTGGGTCATTTTTTACTACAGAGCTCAACATTTTGCCTGTGGCATATTGATTTTTGTATTAATTATTAATAAACTTGTCAACGGTTGAGCACCATTGGATATGAATATTAATAAGATCCTCCCCCATGCAAACATGCATTTCAATCAACACATTCAAATCTTTTCAACGTTTTGCTTAAGGTCTTGTTTATAATGAGATTCTCTTGCTGTTAGTTATGTCGATATGTAACACATTCCTTTTAAAAGATGCTAAAAGAAGACTTAGTGTAAGTTCATGCAGACACATTTTATGCAATTGTTTTATGTTACACATCACACATTATTATGTATATTCAGGAAACATTTAAAGTTTCAGTCTATTAATAGTTGTCTCACACATATTTTTGGTCTGGCATAGGAAGGTCATCCTGGTGCACATTAAAGTTATTCAGTGCCATTTTTATATTAATGATTCCATTCTTCACATGTATTTCCCGAAAGAGACAATTAAGACTGTGTTTTTTTTTGTTTGTTTTTTTAAACTATTTTTGGTTCATTAAGTATGCATACACATATTTTTTATGTATTAAGATTGAACATTTTGGGAACAAGCATGCCATAATTAAGCATACGTTATAAGGGAACAATTGAGCAAGAAAGGAGAGAGTTTTAACAAAGATGTTGTTGTTGTTTTTTAGTTTTTCTCTCAGGGATAGTAAAGTTAAAAAAAAGTTAAGTAAAGTTAAAGTACCAATGATTGTCACACACACACTAGGTGTGGTGAAATGTGTCCTCTGCATTTGACCCATCCCCTTGATCACCCCCTGGGAAGTGAGGGGAGCAGTGGGCAGCAGCAGTGCCGCGCCCGGGAATCATTTTTGGTGATGTTACCCCCAATTCCAACCCTTGATGCTGAGTGCCAAGCAGGGAGGTAATGGGTCCCAATTTTATAGTCTTTGGTATGACTCGGCCGGGGTTTGAACTCACAACCTACCGATCTCAGGGCGGACACTCTAACCACTTGGCCACTGAGTAGGTAAGATATATAAATTAAGTGAATAGTTTTCTTTTTATAAAAATAATGATGATTTTGCAATTCACTTGATGAAATATTTTTGCTTGAAGCACAGAATGTTTAAAACAAAAATAAAATACAATAAAAGAATATGCTCAGGACATTAGTAGCACTGCATGTAACTAGGACCACACTATGATAAAAAGGAAATATCTGACATTTATCCTCATATGAAAGAACAGACAAATCTTCCTCAGAATGTTTTTTTTTTTGTTTTGTTTGTTTTGTTTCCAACAGTGCCTTGGTGACTCAGAGTGGATCATGAACTTGATCACACAACTCCACCCTTGCTCTGCCAACAACAACCAAATCCCCATTCAACATCTTGCAAGATGACAAGTCCATATCATCTGCCCGTGCCAATTTCTTCAGTTCTAGCTTCATCTAGACATGAAGAGGATCCTCACATGATCATCTGTCCTTCCGACTGCTGGAGGTCCACCTCCAGAAGTGTCCAGATGGGTGCTAGCAAGTACCCCGTGAGTGATGAGTAACAAGGTGAGCACCATGAGGGGGGCAATAGTGTGAGCAGGGCGTGCAGGGAGGCCATAACAGCCCTCTATATAAGAGACAAGTTGTCCCACTTCCTCAAATCACGAGCAACCAAAATGGAATATGGCCGCCTCAAAGAGCTGGCTGTGCCACACTGTTGATGCAAGGACAAATTGTGCACAAAAATGCATATTGTGGCTCCAAAAAGGCTTTCTGCAGGAAGATGATCCAGACGGCGGAAGAGAAACTGAGACAACAATATAAAGCTGATATGAACATCTACAGACTTTGGGACCAAATACTAAAATGGAGAACTTTCTGAGCAAGTCGGCAGACTGAGGCAAGGAGGTAATGCGTGGCAGGTTGATGCCTCCTCTGAATCATCTGACGCCAAGGATGAAACTGAAGTTGATTGTATCTCACAGACACACACACACACACACACACACACACACACACACACACACACACACACACACACACACACACACACACACACACACACACACACTCTTGTATTCGTTACCTTCTTGAGACCTCAGAAAAGCGCCAACCTCTTTAACCCTAACCCTTTATATAAATATTTGTATTTACAACATTAATATACAAACTATGCAAATATATGAAGTGTGTGTGTGTAATTGGTTTTTAATCTTCATTATTTACTTCACGTTATTACAGTATGTCTCTATATACATATTTATTTTTTTAAATTAATTTTGGCCAAAGAGGGTGCATTTTAATTTCTTACACACACTTGTTATTACATATGTTGGCCAGAAGGGGAGCACTTCAATTTTTATACACACTTGTTATTTCATATGTTGACCAGAGGGGCAGCACTTTTAAAACCGACACACAGTCAATTTGAAAAATTCCTCCTTTTTGGGACCCCCCTAATTTTGATAGATTCACCACCAGGGGTGCAAATGAGACATTCTCTATTAGATGCAATGGTTTTCCGTATTGGGACCATGATTTCGGTCCTAACTTCGTCACCGGGTGGAAGGTACTTTTCCTTGTTGATGTCTCAAGAAGGGTAGAAATACAAGAACACACACACACACACACAGTTCATGCATCTTAAAGGCCTACAGAAACCCACTACTACCGACCACGCAGTCTGATAGTTTATATATCAATAATGAAATCTTAACATTGCAACACATGCCAATACGGCCGGGTTAGCTTATAAAGTGCAATTTTAAATTTCCCGCTAAACTTCCGGTTGAAAAACGTCTATGTATGATGACGTATGCGCGTGACGTCAATAGTTAACGGAAGTATTCGGAACCTACTGAATCCAATACAAAAAACTCTTGTTTTCATATCAAAATTCCACAGTATTCTGGACATCTGTGTTGGTGAATCTTTTGCAATTTGTTTAATGAACAATGAAGACTGCAAATAAGAAAGTTGTAGGTGGGATCGGTGTATTAGCGGCTGGCTGTAGCAACACAACCAGGAGGACTTAGACTTGGATAGCAGACGCGCTAGCCGCCGCTAGCCACGGCCGCACGGATGATCAGGTGAAGTTCTTCGTCCTTCCGTCAATCGCTGGAAACGCAGGTGAGCACGGGTGGTGATGAGCAGATGAGGGCTGGCTGGCGTAGGTGGATAGCTAATGTTTTTAGCATAGCTCTGTCGAGGTCCGGTTGCTAAGTTAGCTTCAATGGCATCGTTAGCAACAGCATTGTTAACATTCGCCAGGCTGGAAAGCATTAACCGTGTAGTTACATGTCCATGGTTTAATAGTATTGTTGATTTTCTGTCTATCCTTCCAGTCAGGGGTTTATTTCTTTTGTTTGTATCTGCAGTTAAGCCCGATGCTATCACGTTAGCTCCGTAGCTAAAGTGCTTCGCCGATGTGTTGTCGTGGAGATAAAAGTCACTGTGAATGTCCATTTCGCGTTCTCGACTCTCATTTTCAAGAGGATATAGTATCCGAGGTGGTTTAAAATACAAATCCGTGATCCACAATAGAAAAAGGAGAGAGTGTGGAATCCAATGAGCCAGCTTGTACCTAAGTTACGGTCAGAGCGAAAAAAGATATGTCCTGCACTGCACTCTAGTCCTTCATTCTAACGTTCCTCATCCATGAATCTTTTATCCTCGCTCAAATTAATGGGGTTATCGTCGCTTTCTTGGTCCGAATCGCTGTCGCTGCATTGAAAACAATGGGGAAATGTGAGGAGCCCTTCAGCCTGTGACGTCACGCTACCTCCGGTACAGGCAAGGCTTTTTTATCAGCGACCAAAAGTTGCAACTTTATCGTCGATGTTCTCTACTAAATCCTTTCAGCAAAAATATGGCAATATCGCGAAATGATCAAGTATGACACATAGAATGGATCTGCTATCCAAGTTTAAATAAAAAAAAATCATTTCAGTAGGCCTTTTATGTTGTGCATTACAGGCAGTGATGGGTAGTAACAAGCTACATGTATCTAAGCTACATTTTCCAGGCGGTAGCTTAGCTACTTTTAAACCCATGTAGCTCGTCGCTTACATCAATGCTACAAAGAGAGAAAATGGACAGTGAATCCAGGCCAAAAAATAAATAGAAAATACAATGACCTGGATGAAATACGGAGAAAATCCATGATGATCGGTTGGTGTTCGTATGATGAGTCACAAATGGCTAAGGTCAGGACTGGCCAGTAAGAGGCAAGATAAGGCGGGTAATCGAAACTAGAAGCTAGTTTATCTCTTTCCGTAACTAGCTTTTACGGTTAATATTGAAGCATGCCAATGTGTTACTACGCTAGAAAAAGAGTTCCTCAGTGTTTGCTCTTACAATAACAATGTCGCTACAGTTTGGTTATTATACAGGTTACGGAACGTAAATAAAGTATTGTTGACGGTTTGTGGATGCATTTTTAAAGACATTTAAAGGTAGAACTGATTGCTCCCATTAGCTGCATTGCTAGCCGCCTAGAACGAGCCCATTTTTATGTTAGAAAGCGAAAAATGTAAAAAGTTTTTGTCTTCTTGCCTCTCATAAGGATTGTAAAGGATTCACATTGACGTCCCACTGGGGTGAGTTTTCCTTGCCCGTATGTGGGCTCTGTACCGAGGATGTCGTTGTGGCTTGTACAGCCCTTTGAGACACTTGTGATTTAGGGCTATATAAATAAACATTGATTGATTGATTGAAACGAAATGCAAAATTCCAGAAAAAAGTACATTTCCCCTTTAAGATGGTGTTTAAACTCGATGTGAGCCAAACATAAAACATTTGTCGCTGCAATACCAACAAGTTACCTCAGTTTTATCCAAAGTTCTGTTTTGAAGTGAAATAGACCGTGTAACAAATGTGCGCGTCTTCCGGGAAAAATATAGGAAATTAAAACCAATTAATAAATCAGACAAAAAAATAATAATTTTACACAAGTGATGAACTCTGCATTGTAAAGTACATTTTGTACTTTATGCTATTAGCATTGGTTAGCAACAGTTAGATCCTGGAACTGCTTATTTCATACTTCTATTCCAAACAAAACCCAAACAAATCAGAAGTGGACCAGAGAAACATCCAACCTTGGAGCTTCCACAATGATATAAGATTTGATTAAAATAAATAAATAAACTTACGTAAAAAACCCACAGTGATGAAACCAAAACTTTTTGATTTTACTCACCATTGCATGTATGAATCTGTATTCAATTTACAAGCCCGCACGCACACACAAGTGCTCTGAGGGCTGTGTTGATGGAGAATTGCGGCCTCTTGTGGTCAGTCAGCAGTATTGCACGGCAGTGAGTCAAATTGAAGTAAATGCAGTCAATACAGTTCAAACTGCTGACTTAAGACTTTATGTATTGTTGGTTTTGCAGCGTGTGAAGTGCTTGATCCAACATTTTAAAAGTACAGTTTGTATGTTTAGCCTTCAATTAAGTATGCACCCCTTACGACAGTTGCAGCTTGCTCTTAATGAGTCCCTTGAGGATATCCTCTCAGACCTGCATCAGAATATCAGTCAGCTCTAGGTAACAGGTTGCAATAGTGCCTGATGGTGCCTGATGTCCTGGGGATCTATTTTGGAGCAGAGGCTAGCCATCCAATAGCACCAGATGGGGACGGCGTGACTTGGTTGGTAGAGCGGCCGCGGCAGCATACTTGAGGGTTCCTGGTTCGATCCCCAGCTTCTGCCATCCTAGTCACGTCCATTGTGTTCTTGAGCAAAACAGCCGATGCGCAACAACACGGCTGGAAAGCGTGGGTACACCCTTGCTCCTGATGGGTCACGGTTCAGGCCTTGCATAGCAACTCCTGCCATCAGAGTGTGAATGTGTGAATGTGGGAATAGCGTCAAAGCGCTTTGAGTACATTGAAGGCAGTAAAGCGCTATACAAGTATAATCCATTTACCAATTGATTGGAACATGAATACACATTTAATAAAGTGTAAGTAGTTTTTCGGAGATTACATGGACATTTCCAAACGTTTTTGGTCCCCTGCTGTTCAGTTTTTCCTCAGAGGTCAGTTTTCCAAATGTTAGGTTTACGATGTTTACATGCGCTGCGAGAACTAGCGTATGCCGTTTACATGTGAAGTAGGGGTACCTAGCAGAAAAACGTTTCGGAGTCGTGATTTGGTTACATGATATCGCGAGGCAACGTAAGTTTGCGAGATCGGGGTGTTTTTTTAGCCTTATAGTATGGCGTCTTGAGCGACTTCCAATGATACTTAACCTGCTCGGTTGTCCGAACATAGCCAGCATCGCGCAAGTCTTCATACACTTTTTTATAAATGTCACCGTTCCTGTGCTTTCTTCCATCTATACACGCCATAATGTTAAGTTCTTGCAGAATGCTAAGGCAGACCGTAGTCTCCTCGTCACACCAGTAATGCTGACTTTTGCTCGCCATGCTGTTTGTTTGTATTTCCCCTTCTTCTTCCTCGTTCTCATGTCTTTCCCGCCCCGCTTTTGAAGTGTCACTCGACGTAACACCGTAAACGTAATGACGTTCCGTCCGACGTCAGAGTAAATAGGTCTCGGGTGTATGCATGCGTGATTAAACGGTTGTGGACAGGCGTATCCCAGCAGTCCAAAACGGTTCATCCGCACATAGGTTGGGGCCCGGAACGGTTGATTTCACGCATTTACATGTGCAGTGCAAACCTTTTTCCCGAGGGAAACAGCAGGGGACCAAAAACGTTTGGAAATGTGCATGTAACCAGGCTCATTGTTTTGTTACAGCGCAGTTGGACCTGATGTGATATGTAGCGCTATAGTGTACGCCAAAAGTGTGTGACTGGTGGGGAAAAAAGATCTCTTGATGATGGCCGTGTTTGAACGAGACGACTGCCGACTTTTAAAAAGTGCCTCTCGAGTTCCTTCCTGCCGGGCATGCATTACATCATACAGGATTGTCAGTTTCAATAGTTTTTTTTTAACTGATCGACGATCCGCTAATGAGCTGATCTTTACCACAGCTGTGTCCCAATGTTTAAATGCTAAAGATTGTACTCGTGCGAACAAAATTTCCATATTTATTGTTACACACGTGCAGGAGTCGAATGAAATGTGCATGTCTTGCCAGAACACCGGCTCCAATTTGAGAGGACGCTGCGACGAACGCGTCTTCTGCCTCTCCAAAGATATTAATCCTCACCACCATTGTTAAAAGTAATGTTTCTTCCAAGTACTATTATCACTGGAGGACTAGAGGAAAAGGAATGGCTAAGCATGCTACATGCACACACCGAGACTGTGGACACAAGAAGCTAACTGCTAAAGCTTCAGTTTAAAGTAAGGTTGATTGATCCAGATGCCGATACTTCCGATACCTAAAATGGTATCAGTATATGAACGGTGCTAAAATTATTTGGTCTATATATTTATTTTTCTTGTTTATTTTTTTGGTTGTTTTTTTATTGTTTACAAAGTCAGGGAGTAAGTCTGTGGATACACGATGGCTTTGAGGGCAAAACCCAAATTACTTAAATGGAAGACAATAGTAGTTTAGGTATTGTGCACTCGACGCTTTATTTTGTTAAAATAAATCATATGTAGCATTCAGTACCACACGTGTAATTATCATCTGATTTACGACAGTACTAGCAAATTATACATGTAAAAAGATAAGCTTAATAGAAATATGTTATTTAATTTAGTGCAACAAAACATTTCAGTTCCACATCTGTATCTGTTGTCCAATAATCCGATCAAGACTCGAAATTGGATCAGATCTGAGGTCAAAAAATTGGATCAGGCTCGTAGGCCAAACATTGATCGGATATTTGCTGAGTTAAATACTTAAAAAAAAACAGTTTGCTTTAAAGTTAAAGTTAAAGTACCACTGATGGTCACACACACACTAGGTGTGGTGGAATTAGCCTCTGCATTTGACCCATCCCCTTGTTCCACCCACTGAGTGGGAGGTGAGGGGAGCAGTGAGCAGCAGCGGGGGCCGCGCTCTGGAATCATTTTGGTCATTTAACCCCCAATTCCAACCCTTGATGCTGAGTGCCAAGTGGTTAGAGTGTCCGCCCTGAGATCGGTAGGTCGTGAGTTCAAACCTCCGGCCGAGTCATACCACAGACTGTAAAAATGGGACCCATTACCTCCCTGCTTGGCACTCAGCATCAAGGGTTGGAATTGGGGGTTAAATCACCAAATTGATTGTCGAGCGCGGCCACCACTGCTGCTCACTGCTCCCCTCACCTCCCAAGGGGATGGGTCAAATGTATAGGTTAAGTTCACCCCACCTAGTGTGTGTGTGACTATCAGTGGTACTTTAACTTAGCTGTTCAAAGTCGGGACCCTGGGTGGACCGCTCATCTGTGCATCAGTTGGGGACGTCTCTGCGCTGCTGACTTGTCTCAACTCAAGATGATCCCTTGCTGGCCCCACTATAGACTGGACTCTCACACTATTAACTAGATCCACTCGACGTCCATTGCACCGGTCCTCTCCAAAGTTTCTCATTGTATCCCATCGGGTTGAGTTTTTTCTTGCCCTGATGTGGGATCTGAGCCGAGGATGTTGTTGTGGCTTGTGCAGCCCTTTGAGACACTTGTGATTAAGGGCTATATAAATAAACTTTGATTGATTGATTGATTGATTGATTGATTGATTAAAGTCCCGGGCATACTTGCCAACCTTGAGACCTCCAAATTCGGGAGATGGGGGTGTTTGAAGTGTGTGTGTGTGTGTGTGTGTGTGTGTGTGTGTGTGTGTGTGTGTGTGTGTGTGTGTGTGTGTGTGTGTGTGTGTGTGTGTGTGTGTGTGTGTGGGCGGGGTTAGGGGCGGGGTTTGGTGGTAGCGGGGGTGTATATTGTAGCGTCCTGGAAGAGTTAATGCTGCAAGGGATTCTGGGTATTTCTTCTGTTGTGTTTATGTTGTGTTACAGTGCGGATGTTGTCCCGAAATGTGTTTGTCATTCTTGTTTGGTGTGGGTTCACAGTGTGGCGCATATTTGTAACAGAGTTAAAGTTGTTTATACGGCGACCCTCAGTGTGACCTGTACGGCTATTGATCAAGTATGCCTTGCAGTCACTCATGTGTGTGTAATAACTGCATATATTATGTGACTGGGTCGGCACGCTGTTTGAATGGAGGAAAAGCGAACGTGACAACAGGTTATAGAGGACGCTAAAGACAGCGTCTTTAAGGCACGCCCCCAATAATGTTGTCCGGGTGGAAATCGGGAGAAATTCGGGAGAATGGTTGCCCCGGGAGATTTTCGGGAGGGGCACTGAAATTCGGGAGTCTCCCGGGAAAATCGGGAGGGTTGGCAAGTATGGTCCCGGGTGGGACGGAACCAGGGACTGAACCAGACAAAAACCTCTCATAACTGCTCAAACAAACTTGTTTTGGTCTGTTTTCCGGAATCAAGTGTACAAGTGGCCTTGTGGTTAAAGTGTCCGCCCTGAGATCGGTAGGTCGTGAGTTCAAGCCCCGGCCGAGTCATACCCTAGACTATAAAAATGGGACCCATTACCTCCCTGCTTGGCACTCAGCATCAAGGGTTGGAATTGGGGGTTAAATCACCAAAAATGATTCCCGGGCGCGGCCACCGCTGCTGCTCACTGCTCCCCCCACCTCCCAGGGGGTGAATGTGATGGGTCACATGCAGAGGATAATCTCACCACACCTAGTGTGTGTGTGTGACAATCATTGGTACTTTTTAAATGTTGAGTTTGCCCCTGAGTGTGCCTAGTGAAGTGTCCAGTAAGGAGGCTCGTCCTCTACCACGTGACTCGGTGGATGCTTCTAGACTGGAGGGAGACCCCCCCCCCAAAGACAGCGTCTTTAAGGCACGCCCCCAATAATGTTGTCCGGGTGGAAATCGGGAGAAATTCGGGAGAATGGTTGCCCCGGGAGATTTTCGGGAGGGGCACTGAAATTCGGGAGTCTCCCGGGAAAATCGGGAGGGTTGGCAAGTATGGTCCCGGGTGGGACGGAACCAGGGACTGAACCAGACAAAAACCTCTCATAACTGCTCAAACAAACTTGTTTTGGTCTGTTTTCCGGAATCAAGTGTACAAGTGGCCTTGTGGTTAAAGTGTCCGCCCTGAGATCGGTAGGTCGTGAGTTCAAGCCCCGGCCGAGTCATACCCTAGACTATAAAAATGGGACCCATTACCTCCCTGCTTGGCACTCAGCATCAAGGGTTGGTCGTGAGTTCAAGCCCCGGCCGAGTCATACCCTAGACTATAAAAATGGGACCCATTACCTCCCTGCTTGGCACTCAGCATCAAGGGTTGGAATTGGGGGTTAAATCACCAAAAATGATTCCCGGGCGCGGCCACCGCTGCTGCTCACTGCTCCCCCCACCTCCCAGGGGGTGAATGTGATGGGTCACATGCAGAGGATAATCTCACCACACCTAGTGTGTGTGTGTGACAATCATTGGTACTTTTTAAATGTTGAGTTTGCCCCTGAGTGTGCCTAGTGAAGTGTCCAGTAAGGAGGCTCGTCCTCTACCACGTGACTCGGTGGATGCTTCTAGACTGGAGGGAGACCCCCCCCCCTCCCCCCCGCGCTCCCTTTATATGTCTCTCTCTTCCTCAGCGTCCTCATTCTCATCACTGCAGCAGCTGTTGTGTTGTGTTGTGTTCTCTTGTGTTGTGTCGTTCAAGGTGTTCCAGATGCTTCTGTTGGTGCTGCTGACCGCCTGCGTGTGCTCGGCGGCGAGGATCCCTCAGCTCAATCAACGCCCGATCATCGGTAAGCAAGATTCAATAAGGTGCTGCTCCACCGACACGATATCTACACGTTGTGTTGCCAGTGTGTGTCGTTGCGTATCACTTGTGTGGCATACCCATGCAAAGTCGTTTTGTCAACAACTGATGACAATATATTGTCATCAGTTGTCAACATTCATTAATGACTATACATTAAATCACGCAGCAATACAATGAAGCATTAAACGTACCCTCTTAGTTCTGTATCCAGACTGATTGATTGATTGATTGAGACTTTTATTAGTAGGTTGCACAGGGCAGTACATATTCCGTACAATTGACCATTAAATGGTAACACCCGAATAAGTTTTTCAACTTGTTTAAGTCGGGGTCCACGTAAATCAATTCATGGTAAGACACCTAATAAAGCCCCCGAAGTGGTGCAAGTATGTCGACTTTTCTAGATAAACATCAATGAACATCAAATTAAAAAGCTGAAGAACAAGAAGTGACTTTTTGTTTGTGACAAAGTGGCCGTTAGCAGCCTGCAATAATACAAATCCCACTGAGACTGGTCTACCTCAAATAACCTTTCACATGGTAAATCACAGACGTAAATAATCTGTTCTATGGCTAAACTGTAGAAATCATGAAACCGTTATAAAAAGGATTACAAGGAAAGAAGTGAATCGTTGGTAATGGTAAAGGATACAAGCAAAAAAATAGAGATAACACACAGATTATAAAAATTGAAAACAATATGTTTTGTATTAGAGATCAAATGAACATATCCAGAACATTTATTGTATATAATCATTGATAAAGATGATATTATAAAAATACAGTATAGGTCAATAATCGTTTATTAGTTTAATTAGATTTACAAGGTGAAACTAATATATGACATAGGCTCATTACATGCAACTCAAGATATATATATATATATATACATATATATATATATATATATATATATATATATATATATATATATATATATATATATATATATATATATATATATATATATATATATATATATATATATATATATATATATATATATATATATATATATATATATATTTTTTTTTTTTTTTTTTTTTTTTCGGTACTTTTCTAAATAAAGGGGACCACAAAAAATAGCATTATTGGCTTTATTTTAACAACAAATCTTACAGTACATTAAACATATGTTTCTTATTGCAAGTGTGTCCTTAAATAAAATAGTGAACACACAAGACAACTTGTATTTTAGTATTAAGTAAGCAAACCAAGGCTCCTAATTTATCTGCTGACGTATGCAGAAACATATTGTGTCATTTTCCATTCTATTATTTTGTCAAAATTATCAAGTACAAGTGGTAGAAAATGAATTATTAATCTACTTGTTCATTTACTGTTAATATCTGCTTACTTTCTCTTTCAACATGTTCTATTTACACTTCTGTTTAAATGTAATAATCAATTCTTCTGTTGTTTGATACTTTACATTAGTTTTGTGTGATACCACAAATTTGGGTATCAATCCGATACCAAGTCGTTACAGGATCATACATTGGTCATATTCAAAGTCCTCATGTGTCCAGGGACATATTTCCTGAGTTTATAAATATAATATACATTTTAAAAAACCGAAAAAAGATGTTGTGATGCCAGAAAATATCGACGTAATCATAGTAGTATCGGGGGTGGCAGACCGGTAGTTTTCAGCGGCGGTATAGTTCCGAATATGATTAATTAGTATCGCGGTACTATATATATATATATATATATATATATATATTCAATATATATATATATATATATTTAGACAATATAATTTGCCTGAGCGGCTAGGAGACACCGAGAGTAACAAGCGGTAGAAAATGGATTAGAAAGGACGGATTAAAAAAAATATTAATACAAAAATAAAAATAAATACACATTTTCTTGGCGTCACTATAGACAGCGATTTTAAATTCGACAAACAAGTCAATGGCGTTTTAAAATCGTGTTTTTATCATCTTCGTCTTTTAGCAAAGGTAAAACCATTTTTATCTTTTAACCTTTTTGAACAAGTCGTGCATGCTTTTATTTCAAGTCGCCTAGACTACTGCAATGCACTTTATGCTGGCATTAGCCAAAAAGCTCTCTCCCGGTTGCAGTTAGTCCAGAACGCGGCAGCACGACTTTTAACAGGGGCCAGGAAACGTGAGCATATAACCCCAATTCTTCGGAGTTTGCACTGGCTCCCTGTTCATTTTAGAATTGATTTTAAATCCTTGCTGTTTGTTTTTAAAGCTTTACATGGACTGGCACCTCAGTATATCTCGGACCTCATCCAAATTTACACTCCTGCGCGCGCTCTGAGGTCCGAGAGCCAGCTCCAGCTCGTGGTGCCCAGGACGAGACTTAAAACCAGGGGAGACAGGGCCTTCTCTGTGGTCGGCCCTAAACTCTGGAACACTCTGCCCCTCCATGTTCAAACTGCTCCCACAGTGGAGTGTTTTAAGTCTCGTCTAAAGACCCACTTTTATTCTTTGGCTTTTAACACTACGTGATTTGTGTGGTCTTCTGTCCTCTGTTGTCCTGTGTGGTTAGGGTTAGGGTTATAAATTTTGATGTCTATTTTACTGTTTTAATTGGTTTCACCCTTTAAAATCGTTTTTAATCATATTTATTTTTTATATTGTCTCTGTATTGGTTTTCTATTCATTTATTCTTTGTTTTTATTCAGTCATTGGTGTAGCATAATATTGTTTTTAATATAGTTTTTAATATTGTTTTTAATATTGTTTTTAACATGGCTGTGCAGCACTTTGGAAACATTCTTGTTGTGTAAATGTGCTATATAAATAAAGTGGATTGGATTGGATTGGATTGGGCTGTAGTTTGGGGACCCCTGGTTTATTTCTTCAAAAAGGGCAATGTTAAATGACAATATTTTGTATAATTTTGTGAAACCATTGGAATAAATGGTTGCCATTAGTTAGTTATTTAGTTGTTTAGCTAGCTAGTTAGTTAGTAAGTTAGTTAGCAAACTAACTCAAAACGTTATGAGTGGATTTTCATGACACTTTTTAGGAAATGTCCGAAATAGGATAAGGAACAAACAACTCCAATATGCGGGCCCAAGCAGAATTTTATTTTGAGCCCACTCCCCCCATATTTTTTTAAACTTTTTTAAATATATAAAAAAAAAGTTTACTTTTTTGATCTAACTTGAATTTTATTTGACGCATGCTTTGTACTAAAACAAATTAAAGTGAAGTTCAATCATTTTCTTTTTTATGCAAAATAAAAAAAATACCATATTTAAAACATAAAAATGCAAATCTCTCAGACAGTTTTTGAACCCAGTCTGACTACATTACGAGACCAGCACTAACAGTACACACCTGATAGGATGAAATTATATTTAACTAGGTTTAGCAAGAATATTGCAAATAGCTGAAGACTGTACCATACAGTAAATACTCTGCCACACATATATGGTCAAAAGTTCCAAGATAGGTACACATTAGTCAAGTCTGACAACCACCTGTTCTTACTGTGAATCCAGTCTTTAGGGCTGCTAGGAACAGACAGCAATGTCTTTCCTGCCATGTATGTCTTTTCATGTCGTACTTGCAATGTATATTTGTTTAATATCTCTGTGATGTCATTATCAATGTAAGTGCAGGAATGACCCAAGCTCGATATAAGTTGTGTGGGAACTCCCCCATATCGTTGTCTGATTCCTCATCGTGTCAAGTGTCTTAGCATTACCTACTATCAACACCAAATGTCAAAGTGAGAGTCTGAGGAACATTTGCCATTATATTTTTTATCAATGATAGAGCAGGACGGGTCTGGGAATACCTTTGTGTAGGATTTCATTCATTAATTGGCATTTTACACTTATTCACGCAAAAATGGGCCCCCCATGGATTGTGGGGCCTTACGAACAATGTGTGATCTGCATATATATAGGGAGGGGCGGCGCTGGGAAGAACTGATTAGATTTAGGACTGATCCGGATCATTTCTACTACCTTACATTTATTCATCTGTGTGTGTGTTAGTTGAGATAGAGGAGACAGACAAGGGTATTCACTTTGCTTCTTTCATTTTGCTATATATAGCTCAAAAAGTTATGGGTGATTATTTTCATGTAACTTTTAGAAAATGTCAGAAAAGGATAAAAACAGTTCTGACAAAGAAAAAGTGATAACATTTTGGGGCTGATTCGTATAATTTCTACTACAATACCTTACATTTATGTTGTTAGCTTCAATTTCTGTGTTTGCATGCCTGCAGCCCCACCTCCACACGCAGAGACAACGATAATGGATGACTGACAATAGGCTTCACTCCATTTCTTTAGTTCCGCTATAGATAACGTAAAAAGTCGTTAATGGATTTTATAAGGCCTGGCAGAGGTCTAAGGTCAATGTGTGTTTTTTTAGTTTTAGTTTCAACTAAGGTTGCGTGATATAGACAATATCTTATATGAATTATATACATTTGACGACAATGGGCGACTTGTCCAGGGTGTACCCCGCCTTCCGCCCGATTGTAGCTGAGATAGGCTCCAGCGCCCCCCGCGACCCCAAAGGGAATAAGCGGTAGAAAATGGATGGATGGATGGACAATAGAGATTTTAATACTATCTTTATATATTTGTATTTTTATTTTTTTACATTTTTATTTTTATTTTTTATTAATCAATCCAACAAAATAATACACAATAATACCATAATAATACAATTCCAATTCCAAAACCAAACACAGCAACATTCAGAACAGCAATCAACAGAGCAATTGAGAGGGCACACAAACATGACACAAAACAATCCAAAAGTAGTCAAACAAAAAGGAATAATATCAACAACAGTATCAATATTAATAAGAATTCCAACATAGCAGTGATTAGAAATCCCTCATTGACATTATCATCACAGCCATTTAAAAAAAACAATTATATTGTGATAATGCATGTTGATGACACATTCTAGCTGTGTCTGCAAATTTGACAGCAACAAATGACCGCGTCCTTAACGCTCTGTAGTATTTTTGCTTGCAGCTAATGTATCTCCACGGTGCAAAGCCACTTCTAAGTCAGTAATCTTTGCCTAAATGGCGACAAATAAATTATGTTTCTTACAAATATCATCCCCGGAAGGAGGAAGAAGAATCGCTAAACATGCTACAATGCACAACGTGGGAGGATAAATAAACCACAACCGCAAGCTAGAAGACTTGAATGTAAACAAAGGTGTGACAGTAATGATACCCAGTATAGTATAATTATTTGGTCAATACTATAGTGGTTATATCAATATTTTTTGTGACCAACAAATTATTTTGGCGTGTTTGTTATTGTATAAAAAAAAATTGAAATAAAAACTGGACACAGGAGGGCTTTAAGGGCAAAAACCAAATGATTTTAATCAGAGCCAATTGTAGGGAATAATTTAGATAGTTCACTGATATTTCGCCACCTTGTGTTTTTGTCTGTTTATAATTGTGATCAAAAAAGTAATCATTCAATGATCTTAAACATGTAACGTATCAGGGACTAATACTGCACCTGTAAACTTCTTGGTATTGGATCGATACGCACATTTGTAGTATCGCTTAAAACTAATGGGAAGTTTTCAAACAACAGAAGAATAAGTGAATATTACATTTTAACAGAAAAGTAGACATACACATGTTACAACAGGAAGTAACCAGATGTTAACAATACTATGGCAATCAGAATAATAGTAGTTTTGAGAAGATAATACAACTGTATATTACGCAATGTTTTATTGCATATGTCAGCAGCTAAATAAGTTGCCTTTACAACCCATTTTAATATGGTTATGTTATTATTTATTTACTAAATAATATATTGTATATTGTATATTGTTATCGCAGGAGGCAGCAAAATATATCGCAATATATATTTCAGGTCATATCGCCCATCTCTGTTTTCAATTTTAAATCTGATAAGAGAGACATTGAACAACTCAAAACGTTTATTGGCTCACCTCAGGCTTTTTTTGTTTGTTTTTTTGGAAATGTTTTTGTTTCATTTTTGTGTAAGGTTCCTAAGCTGAAGATGACTCATTTAAGTAACTGGAATTAGTTTTGAGCATTGAATTAGCAAATGCATGAACTATAGCCCCTTAGCATTTATGTTAATAGATTGATGCTAACAACACTACAGTGATTAAACAAAAAAAAACGATGAATCACAAAAAAATTATTTAGGCCACACAGTACTGAGATTTTAAAAAGTCTTCGATGTGTTCCACTCAGTCCTGTTCCGTTCCCATAATGCATTGTGCTGGCCATTGTATGCAACAGTTGTAACAGTGTCATGTCCTCCCAAGGTGTGCTGGCACAACAGGTCCTGCCATTTGACCATAATGCAACAGGCTCCTCCTACATTGCCGCCTCCTATATCAAATACCTGGAAAGCGCCGGGGCCCGCGTCGTTCCCATCAGGTAGGAGAAGCTTACGTGTTGAAGGGAACCTATTATGCAAAACCAACTGTTCATACCTATTGATATCTGTTTTTGTGTATTTGTATTTGGATCTGCAAAATCCGAAAATTTGAAATCAAACCATGGAGGCATGGCAGAGATATTTATAAAACAATCTTGCCTTCTTTCATACTTCCTCCAAACAAGCCGTTTGGAATTTGCAAATGTGACATTTCTCTGCCCATGACGCCAGCGGATTTTGCATATATGGTAGAAATGTACCCAAAGTGCTTTGCTCAATAAGCTCCTACCTTTTTCCTATCCTCTTGTTGTGGGGCAGACTGGCTCGCACATGCACATGTATCCTCCACTGTTGCCATTTATAATACAAACCCCGTTTCCATATGAGTAGGGAACTTGTGTTAGATGTAAATATAAACGGAATACAATGATTTGCAAATCATTTTTAACCCATATTCAGTTGAATATGCTACTAAGACAACATATTTGATGTTCAAACTGATAAACATTTTTTTTTGCAAATAATCATTAACTTTAGAATTTGATGCCAGTAACACATGACAAAGAAGTTGGGAAAGGTGGCAATAAATACTGATAAAGTTGAGGAATAGCTCATCAAACACTTATTTGGAACATCCCACAGGTGAACAGGCAAATTGGGAACAGGTGGGTGCCATGATTGGGTATAAAAGTAGATTCCATGAAATGCTCAGTCATTCACAAACAAGGATGGGGCGAGGGTCACCACTTTGTCAACAAATGCGTGAGCAAATTGTTGAACAGTTTAAGAAAAACCTTTCTCAACCAGCTATTGCAAGGAATTTAGGGATTTCACCATCTACGGTCCGTAATATCATCAAAGGGTTCAGAGAATCTGGAGAAATCACTGCATGTAAGCAGCTAAGCACGTAAGCAGCTAAGCCTGTGACCTTCGATCCCTCAGGCTGTACTGCATCAACAAGCGACATCAGTGTGTAAAGGATATCACCACATGGGCTCAGGAAAACTTCAGAAACCCACTGTCAGTAACTACAGTTGGTCGCTACATCTGTAAGTGCAAGTTAAAACTCTCCTATGCAAGGCGAAAACTGTTTATCAACAACACCCAGAAACGCCGTCGGCTTCACTGGGCCTAAGCTCATCTAAGATGGACTGATACAAAGTGGAAAAGTGTTCTGTGGTCTGACGAGTCCACATTTCAAATTGTTTTTGGAAACTGTGGACATCGTGTCCTCCGGACCAAAGAGGAAAAGAACCATCCGGATTGTTATAGGCGCAAAGTTGAAAAGCCAGCATCTGTGATGGTATAGGGTGTATTACTGCCCAAGACATGGGTAACTTACACATCTGTGAAGGCGCCATTAATGCTGAAAGGTACATACAGGTTTTGGAGCAACATATGTTGCCATCCAAGCAACGTTACCATGGACACCCTGCTTATTTCAGCAAGACAATGCCAAGCCACGTGTTACATCAACATGGCTTCATAGTAAAAGAGTGCGGGTACTAGACTGGCCTGCCTGTAGTCCAGACCTGTCTCCCATTAAAAATGTGTGGCGCATTAGGAAGCCTAAAATACCACAATGGAGACCCCCGGACTGTCGAACAACTTAAAGGCCTACTGAAACCCACTACTACCGACCACGCAGTCTGATAGTTTATATATCAATGATGAAATCTTAACATTGCAACACATGCCAATACGGCCGGGTTAACTTATAAAGTGCAATTTTAAATTTCCCGCCACACTTCCGGTTGAAAACGTCTATGTATGATGACGTATGCGCGTGACGTCGCGAGGTCAACGGAAGTGTTTGGACCCTATTGGACACAATACACAAAGCTTTGTTTTCTTCGACAGAATTCCACAGTATTCTGGACATCTGTGTTGGTGAATCTTTTGCAATTTGTTTAATGGACAATAGAGACTGCAAATAAGAAAGTTGTAGGTGCGATCGGTGTATTAGCGGCGGACTACAGCAACACCAGGAGGTTGTGTTTGAGCTGGATAGCAGACGCACTACGGTGAGTACAGCTTTGGCTTCCAAACATTTGATCGCTTGCCCGTACGTGCGTGTCGATATGTGCATGTCACGTACGTAACTTTGGGGAAATATATGTTTCTTGCCGACTCTGATGGCGGCCGGGGTGTCGTCGAAAGCTACAACGCCCACCGCCGCAGCTAAGTTAGCTTCTATTTGTTTGAATACACTGCAACGCATCGTACGTGCTGCGGAGAAGGTGATTGGCTGCAAGCTCCCATCCCTCCAGGACTTGTTCTCCTCCAGGACCAGGAGGCGTGTGGGTCGGATCACAGCTGACTCTTCTCACCCTGGACACACACTATTCTCCCCTCTCCCCTCAGGCAGGAGACTACGCTCCATCCAGACCCACACCTCCCGCCACCTGAACAGTTTTTTCCCCTCGGCCATCAGGCAAATGAACAATAACTCCTAACAGCAGCTCCTTAAATTCCTTGAATCCCTTCTAAGTCTATCTGATAGCTCAGTCACAGCTCTTTTTATACCAAATATGTGTTATATGTGTTTTATGTCGCACGTTTGCACTAAGAAAAATTCCTAGTTTGTGAACCCGTTCTCAAACAATGGCAATAAAACTATTCTGATTCTGATTCTGATTCTGATTTAGCTTCGCCAAGCTGAAATTATTAACCGTGTATTTACATGTTTATGGTTTAATAGTATTGTTGATCTTATGTCTATCCTTCCAGTCAGGGTTTTTTTTAATTTTGTTTCTATCTGCATTTTAGCCTGATGCTATCACGTTAGCTCTGTAGCTAAAGTGTTTCGTCGATGTATTGTTGTGGAGATAAAAGTCACTGTGAATGTCCATTTCGCGTTCTCGACTCTCATTTTCAAGAGAATATAGAATCCGAGGTGGTTTAAAATACAAATCCGTGATCCACAATAGAAAAAGGAGAGAGTGTGGAATCCAATGAGCCAGATTGTACCTAAGTTACGGTCAGAGCGAAAAAATATATGTCTTGCACTGCATTCTAGCACTCTAACGTTCCTCATCCACAAATCTTTCATCCTCGCTCAAATTAATGGGGTAATCGTCGCTTTCTCGGTCCGAATGTCTCTCGCTCCATTGTAACCAACGGGGAATTGTGAGGAATCCTTCAGCCTGTGACATCACGCTACTTCCGGTAGGGGCAAGGGTTGTTTTTATCAGATACCAAAAGTTGCAATCTTTATCGTCGTTGTTCTATACTAAATCCTTTCAGTAAAAATATGGCAATATCGCGAAATGATGAAATATGACACATAGAATGGATCTGCTATTCCCGTTTGAATAAAAAAAAATCATTTCAGTAGGCCTTTAAGCTGTACATCAAGCAAGAATGGGAAATAATTCCACCTGAGAAGCTTAAAAAATGTGTCTCCTCAGTTCCCAAACGTTTACTGAGTGTTGTTAAAAGGAAAGGCCATGTAACACAGTGGTGAACATGCCCTTTCCCAACTACTTAGGCACGTGTTGCAGCCATGAAATTCTAAGTTAATTATTATTTGCAAAAAAAAATAAAGTTTATGAGTTTGAACATCAAATATCTTGTCTTTGTAGTGCATTCAATTGAATATGGGTTGAAAAGGATTTGCAAATCATTGTATTGTGTTTATATTTACATCTAACACAATTTCACAACTCATATGGAAAAGGGATTTGTACAAAGTAGTGTGTTGTTATTATATCTGTCAATAGACTTGATTTGAAAGCGTTAAAAAATACAATGTGGTTGACAGGGACAAGGCGCCGTCGAAGTAAGGGCATGTAAATAAGAAAGTTAGAAAGCGGCTTGAAGATGGTTGATAAAACATAATCTAAGTAAAATGTTGACCAAAGAACCACCAGGACATGTTATGAAGACCACAAGGGAAGTGTTTTAAGCGAGAAAAGCATAATAATTTGACCCCTTTAAAAGGGAACTGCACTTTTTGGAGAATTCTCACAATCCTTATGTCACGTGGGGGTCGCCTCTTACTGCGGGGTTCGTTCTCTCGGGATGCAGACGGACCTCTCCGGACGAAGCGTGCAGGTAGAACATGATTTATTCCTCATAAATCATGCACCATACAAAGAAACAGGAAGTAAACCAAAGGGCTGCGTGCCGATCGCATGTGAAGCTAAGGTACAAACTTAGCACAGTAATCACGAAATAACCCTACGTGCCTGTTGCATACAGCAAACAACGAAACCAGACAGAGTGTGGCGAGCAACGTGAATAAATAGCTCTCTGATTAGTGCCCGGCAGCAGGTGAACGTGCCGAACACTAACCAGAGTTAGGTGAAACCATTCAGTACCCATGGTGACCAAAACAAACTCAGGAGTGCACAAAACAGGATCTGAGAGAGTCCGAAACTAACAAAACATGACTAAACAAAACATGATCCGGGTCACGGATCATGACACCTTTTGAGAGACAAGAACACATATGTCTTTATTTAATGCATTCTAACTCCTAAATAAACATAAATACATGCACCTGGGGATAGGTTGATTGGCAACACTAAATTGGCCCTAGTGTGTGAATGTGAGTGTGAATGTTGTCTGTCTATCTGTGTTGGCCCTGTGATGAGGTGGTGACTTGTCCAGGGTGTAAAACCTTCTGCCCGAAAGCAGCTGAGATAGGCTCCAGCACCCACCGTGACCCCGAAAGGGACAAGCGGTAGAAAATGGATGGATGGATAAAAGTCTGCTCATGATAGAGCCTATGGGAGCCTTGAAATCATGACATCATTGCCTCTATTCTGACCATAAAACCTAGTAAAAAACATCCCAAAGCACCAACAATACTCCATTTACATTTTGTGACCTGACTATTAACCAAGTATAAGTGATATTGTTATTATAAGCGCTAACTTTAAGTTCCTATTTTTAGCGTCGCATTGATCAAGAAAGGTACTTATGTTGCTGTATTGACAACATAAAAATGCAAATGGCCGCATGTCACAAACATGTTTTGTATTGAATACCTGGAATATGAATATCACTAATACTTGGTTAATATTCAATTCACAAAATGTAAATGGAGTATTGTTGGCGCTTTTTGAACGGATATTTATCGAATTATATGGGCGAAATAGTGGAGCTCCCATTGGCTCTGTCATGTTCTGTGGTCATGTTTTGTTTGGTTATGTTCTGTTGGGTTTTGGACTCTTTTAGTTCCTGTTTGCGCTCCCTTGTTTGGTCACCATGGCAACTCATTGTTTTCACCTGACTCATTTTTGACACGCGCACCTGTTGTAATCAAAGAGACTATTTAAGCCTGTCATTTTCAGTTAGTCGTCCTGGCGACATTGATATTCTGTTCATGCTATGTTGATGGGCTTTTCATGATCGATTCATACCATAGTTCATGCTTCATGCCATGCCACGTACATTTTTGTTTATTTAAGCCACAGTCTAGTGAGTTTTTTAGTTTCATGTTTCATGTTACAGTTAGCGAGTTTTTCATGTCCTAAGTTTTTTTGCCTTTGCTTTCACGTCCGTTAGGCACGCTCGCCTTCGGGTTGTTTTTTGTTTCATACGCTAAGTTTGTGTCTCCGCCTTGTGAGCGCCTTTTGTTTGTACTTTTTATAGTCAAAATTAAATCATGTTCCTACCTTCAAGCCATGACTGGTCTAGTCCGATTGCATCCCGGGAAAACAATCCTCGCAGCAAGCTGCGTAATAATCCACGGCATGACAGGCTCGGCTGTAAGCGGATTTTATTTACGTTTATTTAATATTTAGAATGCTTTTTTTTTTTTTTAATCCATCCGTCCTCATGTCTTTCAGAATGATTGAGAATGATAGGTAAAATTCCAAAAAAGTGCAGTTCCCCTTTAAGGACGTTAAATGTTAAGTCCATGTTTCCCCGTCTGTGACGTCATAACAACAAAAATGATACGGTGACCGAGACAGGTCATAACAAACGCCACAAGACAATATCTTTAATTATAACACAAAAACTTTCAGCTACAGCACGATTGCAAAAGCCACAACAAAGACAAATGACACAACACAATGATAAAGCCGCAACACAACATTAGGCCACAAAAGATGCTACCGACAAAACTAAGTTACAGTTACAAGTTACAGCAAATGACTTCCAGAACACAAGTGAAAGTTATATCATCAGAAACAAATTGATAGAAGAGTTGGATGAAGAAGGCCATGGAAATTAGGAAGCGAGGGGCAAACACTATCAACAAGGGATGAGAGGGCATACATGCTTCTGCACACCTGGGACGCTGTCCATCATCGGTGATGCAAGGGCAGAGAACAGATACTGTATGGCCACGTCGGGGGACTTTATTTAGCAGGTAAATCTACTCTTAAAATGTTGGTTACTGTACTTGTATTGAAAACTGCTTGAATATTGAAAAAGTGAAAGTGTTTCCTCTTTTTAAATCATCCTAAAGTGTTAGTTACACTTAATGTGAATGCTTTTTTGTATCCATATTTCATGTATACATACTGTAATTACCTTACAGAAATATTGGAAACTTCACCCGCACTGTCCAGTATCCACTATTTTATTTCAGTCACACGTGTGATTTATTTATTTTATAAGTTCTGCTTTCTTCAGTCCGGCATGATACTTCCATGATTGCTTTGTTCATTTGCTCACCAGAGTCAATCATACAGAAGAAGAATTTGCTAAGATCTTCTCTTCCATTAATGGGTGAGTGGATCCTTTTTTCCTGTGTTTTAAAATAAGTTAGTTCTCTTTGCGAGAGTCCAGATGTCCAACACATGTCCTCAGGTTGCTGTTGCCGGGAGGAGACGTGGACATCCAGAACTCGCCGCACACTCGGGCCGCCAAGATCTTGTACAAACTCGCTCTGAAGGTAAAAGGAGGCATGGCATTGTTTGGACAGTTCCTCCTACATTAGTAGGTGTGTGGGCCATACAATATAGAACATCATAAACTAAACATAATTTCCCAATTGTGGGATAAATGAAAGTCTAAAAAGTATATCAGAGAACATCATAGAGACAAAAGGTTTATATGAAATCCATCAGTGAAAAATTCTTAAATCTCCGCCCACATGAAGACACACCAGGCACAATGACAATAAAAATGTGGTTAAAATCATGTCACTTTGTCAGAGGTTGAGCTGTCAGGAATTAGCACACAGTAAACAAAAGACAGCTTGTCTGGTTCATTTGTTTTCTACCCTGAAATATCTAATTGTCGCCCCCTGCAGGCTAACGATGATCATGACTACTTCCCCATCTGGGGGACTTGTCAAGGTTTCCAGCAGCTGACAGTCTTGACAGCAAACAAACACCTCCTGACGCTCACCGACACCAAGGGGGTGGTGCTACCACTCACTTTCACGCCAGGTCCTGTTCGTTGTCTGCATAGCCTACACTTAGGCTACGTTTACACTGCAGCGCCAAAGTGGCTCAAATCGGATTGTTTCAAATTCAGATTTTTTTTCCAGCTGCCTGTTACACTACATGTAAAATGTGATCTTCATCAGACTCCAGTGGCGTGCAGTGAGGTTAATGTCTGGTGAGGCACTGCATCATCACAGTCAGATTTACAAACATATGAACCCTAAATAGTATCTTATTCACCATGTGATTGGCAGCAGTTAACGGGTTATGTTTAAAAGCTCATACCAGCATTCTTTACACAACTGTAGCACACAAAAAAGCACATTTAATAAAAAAAACATTATTATGGTCTTACCTTTCTTGCTGGACATCCACACAGCCAGCCTTTGCGTGTGTACCACGCCGTTTGAAAAGAACGGGTCTTCTGTCCCGAAGTCAAAAGCAAACCTTTTAGCTTCGGCGTTGGTCTATCTTAAATTATTACCTCCTGCTTCGATTGAAAGTCCAGTTTAGAAAACTGTTTTATTTTACATATGTAATCCAAAAAAAGTCCAGACGAGAGGAAATAAACAATCGCTTTTTTTTTTCTTTTTTTTTTTTTCTTCTGCGGCCGAGGAATGATCTCTGGGATCACTACCGCCCTCTACCACCAGGAGGCCGGATTACTGCGAGCCTCAACCAGTACGTCTTTTGCAGCAGATTTATGAATGCTCAGCACAAGAAATACGTTACACACATACAGTTTTTGACAAAATACACTGTACATTATATACCTCAGCTAACTAAACTATGCCATAGTTTAGTTAGCTGATATAATTCATATAGCAATACAGTCTCACTGCACAGCAGCTCAGCAGTTAGCCGAGTCATTGTGCACAATCCATGTTGAGGCACAAATCAGTGACGTGCCTCAACTGGCTGCTGATCACCGCACCGTCTCTTCTCAGTATTTGAACGGCAAATGTGAAAATAAAAATAATCTAAAACTGGTGAAGTTAAATGGAAAATAACTTTAGTATAATCACTGGATACATACAACAATTTAATTATTATTATTTTCTTTTTACATTTTTTTTCTTTCCATGATGGCAGGTGAGGCCCCGCCTCCCCTGCCTCTAGTGACTGCACGCCACTGTCAGACGTAAACGCGCACAGGCCCCAATGTGGCCCCAATGTCACATGCGCAGTTCGATAAAGTGAAAAAAAAGGAAGTTGACAGAATTCCGTAAATGAAAAAGGAAGTCGTTACTACTACTACAAAATAAAATAAAAGTTGCCACACCTTAAAAGTGAGTGGTTTTTTAACGTGAAAATAAAATAATATAATATATGAATGGATATATAGTGTAATATATTTGAGAGGGTTCTAATCTTTTGATGGCTGTTAAGTAGAGGCAAAACGGACATCAGAGTGGAACTACATTAGCTTTATTTTTCAAATTACTTACGTAAACAACTTATGCAATGTACGTAACATGTAAGCAAATACACCACATTGTCAATTCTTCAACAATCGCTATTTCTTTGGAATTAAAATTTGAATTCACATATTACATATAACCTATTATTTGCGCACTATTGACGAGTGATCCACCAAAAATTTGGCCGTCGAAAAAATACTCACCGAAACCAGATGTGATGAAATATCCACTTACGCTGGTGGACTGCGCCTTTCTCTGTGCACACGAATGACATAACTCGCCCAAAGTTGACAAAAAAGTCACATACAGGTCGCATTCAGGTTGTATTGCCGTTTAGACTGCAGTCACATTTGCAAAGATCAGATTCCAATCCGATTTGGACTACCTCCTGATGTGGCCTGAATCTGATGCGAAAAAAATCAGATTTGAAGCAGTTTTGTACGGAGCCCCTAAAGGGACATGGGAATTTATTTTTTTTTAGACATGTATCTCGTGCGCACGAGAAAGTATCTCGTGGCCACGAGAAACTTTCTCGTGGCCACGAGAAACTTTTTATAAAAAAATAAAAAATAAATAAAAAAATATTTATTTTATTTTATTTTTATTTTTTTTTTATAAAAAGTTTCTCGTGGCCACGAGAAACTTTAACGTTCTCGTGGCCACGAGAAAGCATTGGATGCGTGCTGATGGTTTTAGACATACCCATATAATTTATATGTGTATATATAATATATACACATATAAATATATGTGTATATATAATATATACACATATAAATTATATGGGTAGATATTTGCTCTAAAAAGGGTATTTCAACAAGTAAACAGTACAGTAGGTAGTTGATGTTGATATATGTAATGCACATAAGGGTATTCTAGTCAGATGTGCGTGTGTAAATATGCGATGTGATATCAAAATATTACGTCGAATCACTTTTTGTCAGGCAATATTACATTTAATGACAATTTTACATAAATGAATACATCCAAACACGTTGTACATATTTATTATGTGCAGGAAGAAATAACAGTTACAATTGTGTGTGTATCTTCCAAACAAGAAAGACGTTTTATCACATCAACATGGGACTAACTGGCACACTCCGCTTTGCTGCAGGTCCGCAAGCCACGCCCACCCCCCACAGCCACAGAAGAGGAAAACTATCCTTTCCCGGGCATGATAAAGTCTTAAATAACGTCAAACACGTAGCGTTACAATAACCAGGAAGATAAAGTGTTTGTCTCACACCTACTAATCAAGCATTCACATTTTGCCACAACACACATGGGGGAAAGTCTTAATTGGAAATACAGACATATTAACTCCTAAACTGCCATTTTAACACACACCAAACCATCAGCACGCATCCAATGCTTTCTCGTGGCCACGAGAAACTTTTTATTAAAAAAAAAAAAAAAATATATATATATATATATATATATATATATATATATATATATATATATATATATATATATATATATATATATATATATATATATTTTTTTTTTCATGGGAATTTATTTTTTTTAGACATGTATCTCGTGTGCACGAGAAACTTTTTATTAAAAAAAAAATATATATATATATATATATATATATATATATATATATATATATATATATATATATATATATATATATATATATATTTTTTTTTTTAATAAAACGTTTCTCGTGCACACGAGATACATGTCTAAAAAAAATAAATTCCCATGTCCCTTTAGGGGCTCCGTAGTTTTGAGAGTTTAGATTAACAAAAAAAATCTGATCTATGTCACTTGAGGGCAAAAAAAATCTGATTTGGTGTGCAGTGTAAACAGGGCCTATGACTTTTTTTTTTTTTTTTTAAACAGTAATCTGTTGCAGGGTCAAACTGTGGCCTGAAGTTGTAAGCCTTATTTTTTCCTGCAGAAGGTGGAACATACAACCTTAAGAGTATTATTTTTTACAGTTTCCACTGTAATCTTTGTCGGTGTGTCTTGATTTGTTGTCATGGTAACCTGAGGCTGACATGCTCTTGTTCCGGTCCTCCAGATGCCTCGTCCAGTCGTCTGTTCAGGGACTTTCCCAAGGACCTAATGAATTCACTGGCTCAGGAGAACATCACCAGCAACTTCCACAAGTGGAGTCTGTCTCTTCAGGTATTTTCCAGATTTTTTAATTAACTTACTTACTTTACTGCTGGAAGATGCTGCTATTAATGTGAACCTGAATGTGATGTGAATCTGTGAACCTTCAGAACTTCAGCCAGAACGCCAAGCTGAAGAAGTTTTACAAAGTGCTTTCTACAAACACGGATGGGAAGAAGGACTTCATCTCCACCATGGAAGGTCCTTTTCCACACTACTATCTTTGTTCAGTCATTACTACAAAGAGCAATCCATCCAAGAATTTACAATCACAAAAATTAATGCAATTACAACCAATCTCCGCAAATTATTATCTTTGTCCAGTGCCCGCAACTTTCCCGCATTTTTTGGCCAATCAGCGTCATTTTCACCAAAATAATTTGTCTCTGAGCGACGCCCAAACCTCCAGGTCAACTGTCTGATCAAAATGTATGTTTGTTTCTTGTGTAGACGAAGCAGGCACAGCAAAGTGGAACAATATTACAACTCTTTATTGCTCAAACAACACAATCGCCATCCGCCGGCATAGCTCAGGCCTATTATCCTGTTCCTGTAAATATCACTAAGCCTTCTGGGTAATGTAGTATATAAACACTTACTTCCTAATGTACATGTATTTATGAATTTATTTTAGCTTTATTTAGTTGGTGAAAGACACTTAAGAACACGTTTTCATTTGCAATGCTGACCGAGCAAAGTGGCAGTATTTACATGTTAGAGAAGTTGAAGTGTAAAGATAATCACTCATCGTCACTCATTTACCAACAGAAAATGTGCGCTATAGATTACTCTCAACAGTTCACAAATGCTCTTAACGTGTGGGGGTATATGTGTTAAAACATACATAAATGTTTAAGATGAACAAACATTTTTTAAGTGTAAAATATACACGGAGAATGTCTGCAACTTGTGGAGGACAGAGCAGACACTGGAAAATAAGGAAGCCTTTGGTAGTGTTTATTTCCATAATTAAAATAAATTATTACTATTATTAGAATAAATTAAAACAGTACAGTCATTTTAAAATAAGCTCTGAATGTGTGCTTTTACTGCCCCCTAGTGTCTGTGAAACAAAATGAGTAAAACATCAATACAGTATTTGTTTTTCCATTTTTGTTGACATCCTGTGCTTTTTGGGGTAAATGTTACAAAGAACACTTAAACAATTCATAACAAATTCATAAAATCACAAGTTGATTAACTGTTCTTGTAAAATAATATGCTTCAAAACATCACAACTATTGCCGCAACTTCCTGAAAAAGCATCCGCAAATTCAGGCATCTTAGGTCGCGACAATCACAAAAAAATCTTGCAAAATCCTACAGGGACTGAAAGACTTTGACATGCTTGTGGTTCCTTTCAGCCTACAACTACCCCTTCTATGGCGTGCAGTGGCATCCAGAGAAAACCCCTTTCGAGTGGGTGGATAAGCCTGGCATGGTCCACTCCCCCTCAGCTGTACGAGCTTCCTTCTACACTGCGAGCTTCTTTGTTTCGGAAGGTAACGTCATCAGTAACTTTCAATGTTTACTTGTACAAAGCTGGACAGCCAGTTAACATCTAAATTTCCTCCAATAAGCACACAAGGTTGGTCTTTTCCTCTATTTCAGTCAAGTCATTTATAAAAGGTAAACATGGTAGGCTATAGACTAATAGCAGCTACACAACAGCTAAGCACATAGTAGCACAAAAGCTAGACATACATAATAAGTGTCCTTCATTGAACAATATTGCAATTCTTACTATTCTTACTATCACCAAGTTTTGAAAAAATAAATGACTTGCAGTTCATTAAAACAGTTAAAAAAATGTTCCTTGTTGACTACTAGATTGCATTTGTATCCAAATATTGGGGTATTTTCTCAAGCAAATGTTATTAATGCAAACAAATGTTAACCTGTGATAAACCATGATTATTCATATATATTGTGGCGTTGGGAAGAGTTGCCGCTGGGATTATTGGATTGCGGGTTTTAGTTTACGTGTTTGTAAGCGCATTGGCGTTTAGATGGACAATCGTATTGACAGTTGGTTTATGGTATGTGTCAACTACCGTATTGCTTGTTGTGCTGTTTATTTTTGCTTGGTTCTGTTTATAGATCTCTTTAATGAACTCATTGGTGTTGTCAGATGCACAATATTTACTTTATTTGTATGATAATTGCACCCTTTGTGAGATATATGATCAGCTACACAAACCTGCAACTACCCTGCCAGCTTCAACATTACATCTTCTAATTTGGTGGAAGGCATGATCATTTTCTTCATTCTCACCTCCTGACCCGTCATCACCTATTCCTGCTTCTCTCTTACAGCCATGAAGAGCCAACACAGCTTCTCCAGTCCAGCAGAGGAGGAGCAAGCACTCATCTACAACTTCCCCCCCATCTTCAAAGGCGCCAACGCCATCTTTGTGCAGATCTATTACTTAGACTGACACCCGGGAGAAAACTGACATGAGAAGACCTAACGTGTCACCCAAGCAACAAAATGAAAATAACTCTTAGTCATTAAGTCAGTGCTCACTAGATTAGTTTATTTCACTTATTTGTTTGTCAAATTGTAAAATGATCCTTGTTAAAAAGGAGCGTGTAATATCCATGCCAGGCCACTAATTGGCGATGTCACATCATGAAGAAAGGCTAAACACTTACAACACCAACTGTCTCACGCCATGCTGTGTCTCAAATCAAATACTTCAGTAAGTACACTTAAAGTAGAACAGCTCTTTTTGGGCGGAATTTTACAGGAATACAAAATTTACAAAATAAACCACATGATGTTAGTACATCAGTCGGGGAAAAAGATCAAACTACATAAATAACATACAATAATTTGATTTTGATATACTTTTTTCATCTTGATATATTGAAAATTAACACCAATGAGTTGACTGATGAACATTATCACATAATTTATTCAGAAAATATAAATAACGACAAATAAAGTATAGATACTATTAACCGCAACAGGTCATTGTAAAAAAAACAACAACAACATTATGATTTGTACGATTTCAGAATGTGCTTTCTCTATTTTTAAACAAAGAAAACAATCTGAGGTTGTCTTTATTTGTAAGTTATCGTGCCATGACTTTACCGGTCCGGCCCACTTGGGAGTGGCCCCCAATCTAAAATGAGTTTGACACCCCTGGACTAAAGTGTGCAAATTGAGACACAGCATTATTCTAGGAGAGGTAATACGGCATATAAATCATGTTGTCTGTTGATCACAGTGTTTTTATATTTCGAGACCTTGTTAAAGTTTTAGAGTGTAGATTGAGGAAAATGAAAATATACCACCCCTGGAAAATAAAATATGAACTCTCCAGTTTTGGAGGATGATCATTCAGTTGTTCAATTTTGTAGATAAAATTAGTAACATATTGGCTCTTAATTAGTCATTATTAATGCCTTATTCTGCATGGCCTTATTATACAACCAGTAAGCCATTAACTAAGAGTTAACTAACCCTTACCCTTATTGCTTATTAGTAACCCTAACCCTAACCCTTATATGTTCTCCTAGTGTCCAAATAACTCTAAATTAAGTCTTTGTTACTTTAATAAGCAACTAATTAATGGTGAATATGTTCCCCATACTAAAGTGTTACCATATACACTTACATATACATAAACATGAAGGTCATGTCGGGTCTCCTTTCTTCATTTCTGCTTAATTAATGTACCAGTTATTCAATAAAAGCATCCTAGACTTCTGAGTGTGTATGAGTGTGTTCACATTGAAAAGCACAGCAAAATGCACAATGCAGGACACTTCGGGCCTGATTTACCAAGATTCAAATACCTTGCGCTAAACAGCATGTGCAATCTGTAAAATAGCATGTACTATTAGTGGGTGTGTTGCGTGTGATTTGCTAAGACCGCGTGTGCAATTGTAAAGCGGTGCAGACCACCCTATATAAATGAGGATGTTGTGTGTACTATACGGGGCATCACCAAGGAAACTCCTACATGTGGCGTGTTGCTATGTTTTCAAACATGCAGGAGACATCTACCACTTTGCATGTGCATTTTAGAAGCAGCCGTGCAGCACATCTACATTGACACCAAGCATGGAACATTTCAATATTCACTTAACACCAAACATCAAAACATCTTTAAAGCTCACATTTATGCATTCACACACAGCGCCCACATTTGGGAAGCAGGATGAGGTGACAGAAAAAAGCTAAAAAGAAAAATTGATACATATATTTTTGGCAGCATCAGATAAAGTTATGTTTAAAGGAGCCATATGTAATAATTTAATGTCAAGTCATCAATAAATGGCTCTGATATGTGAAAAGACATTAATAAATCATGTTCTTTTCGAATACCTCTATAACTGATAACGGTTTAAAAATTTCAAAATTAGATTTACAGCCCCGAAATCTTGTTATTGTTTTCATTTCCTCCACCGTTTGACCAATTAGAAAGTCTGTGAGTGTGTCACATCCAGATTGCCAGTTACGCACCGCCACCTTCGTCGAGCTACTGCCACTGGTAAAGTTACTAAACATGTCAGACCTTAGTAAATCTAAAAGGCGTCGTTACGATTCTCAACTTATTTGACAATGCCAGGAACAAAACGAGGATTTGTATTGGGGATGCCTTTGAAAAATGGAGACGATTGAAGGCGGAGAAGATTTTTTTATCTGACGCCAAACTTGCTAATTTCCTCCTTGATAGGTAAGTCAGGCATTTACGTTTTCTTATTACTTGTAATAAATGGAAATTGACATGACTTGACTTGACTTGACTTTATTTATTCATGCTTGCAGTGGAGCCAAGGCCCCACTGAAAAAACAGCTGAACTTTACAATGAATATTAAACAAACAAAGATAAAAAAAAATGAAAAGAACAGACAGTATTTTATATAAAAAAAACATTTTCATTTTCAGGGCAACAGCAGCATGGAAACTATTAGCATTCTGGTATATGACTGTAGTACTTATTTAATTAGATAGTATTATTATACAGTTTAATTGCAGTATGCAGGGTAGAGTTTTTAAGTCTCTTTGTCTTGGCTTTGGGCTCGGGTTCAGCCAGCTTATGTTGGTTCCTCAATGTCCTGGCAGTGCGGCTGCCTCGTGTTGGAGGTAGCAGGTCATGCAGAGGGTGTTGCTCATCATGCATATCCCTGACCAGCTTCACTGCAGCCTCCTCTATCCTGGTCTGGAGTGATGGTAGGGGTTGTGAGATGTTTCCAGCTCTCCTCGTAATGATTTTACAGGCACGTTTCTGGACTCGCTCTAACTCTGCCTGTTGTTTTTTGGAGCAGCCCACTAAGAGCACTGAGCTATATTCCAGACACTGCCTGACGAGAGTGGTGTAGATGGTAACAAGGTCGTCTGCAGGTAGTCCATGTCTCGCCATGACTGTGAGGTAGTGCAGCCGCTTGGAGGTGGTTTTTATTGCCTTCTCCATGTGCACATCTCCAGTCAGGTTTTGATCGAGGTGGTAACCCAGGTACTTTGTTGTTTCCACGACAGGGACCTCCTGTCCCCCCAACATCAGTGCAGGAGGTTGTGATGGACTTCGGGCAAAACATATCCGGAGTTCTACCGACTTTTTCCCGTTGAGTATCATTTTCTTATTTGCTGCCCATTCATCCAGCCTTTGTGCCTCCTGGCACATCGTTGTGTCTGACATGATGTTGGATATGGGGATCGCTCTTGATAGCCCGATGTCGTCTGCATATCCGACATCAAGGCTGTCCTCAAAAACAGCATCCCGGGTGGCCATGTAAAGGAGGAAGACATATGGGGAGACAACACCCCCTTGTGGCACCCCAGATGTAACTTCAATCCAGGGGCTGTGAGCTCCATTTGCCACCACTCTCTGTCTCCTTCCTGAGATGTAACTATGTAGCCAGGCTGTCAGATATGGGCACAGTCCTAGGTCCAGTATGTTTTGCATCAGGATCCCATGGTCAATTACATCAAAAGCTCTCGACATATCTGCCAACAGTACTCTCACCATCGTTGGTTTGGAATCGGTTTCGGTAAGCCAGGTGTGCATTGCCCTGACTAGAGCCGTTGTAGTACTGTGCTTAGGCAGATATGCATATTGCTTTTTACATATGTCAAGCACTGTTGGCATAAGCCTTTTCAACACAAAACGTTCTATTGTTTTCCCCACACAAGAAGTTAGTGAGATAGGACGCCAGTTTGAGATTGAGCCAGGGTCTTGGCCTTTGGGTATGGGACAGACATTTGACTCCTTCCATACATCGGGGACACACCCCTGTTGGAAAGAGCTGTTGGCCAGATGTGTGATGACCGGTGCCAGGTCCTCTGCATGTTCTTTCAGCAGCCAGGTGGGAATACCATCCGGCCCACTTGCTTTCTGGGGGTCCAACCGAGTGAGGGCTAGCTTCATCTCACCTATGCTACAGATGTCACTTGGTGTAGCTCTTGGTAGGGGATAGACACAATAGGGCATTGCTTTAGTCCACGACTCCGCAAAGAAGTTGTTCAGGGCTTCTGCAGTTTTGTCCTCTTCAACTTCTTGTATTTTGATTATTCCATCAGTTGATGATTTAGCGCATCCTAGTCCTTTATTTATATAGTCCCACCACTGTTTGGGAAATTGACATTTCGTATGTAAACTATATTGTCCAATACAGTCTATGATGTTGTCTAACAAAGCTAGTATGTTCGTGCAACGAATGCTTAGCATGCTAGCCCGGTCAATGACACATCAACATATAGGCTAACGGGGGAAATATATGCCCGGTAGCCTGTATGTCGATGTGTCATCCAACTGACAGGGCAAAATATATTTTGGACAAATAAAATGTATGTGGATATGGGTAGTGTTCGTACCTATTTCCTTCTCAATATGCCGATACGCTGAGGAAATGCGTTCCAACATTAGCACGCTAATTGAGGTTTCTGGTACTATATATGCATCAAACACATATGGGGTGGTATTAGCTTGACACAATATAATGCATTACATGTAATGATTTTCTACTTTGTGTATTGACATGGTAGTAGGCTATATGATTTATGCGTACCGTGGTTTATGCGTAACGTTGGTTGGCTCATAGAATCGCACTCTGCACTGAAAGATGTTGATGTGCGTACATGGAAGAGAATGCAGTGCGTCAAGTTGGATGCAACATGGAGTTATGCTGAACGAAATGTGGCAGTAATTTTACTGTTTGCCTTCACTTGCCATCAAAGTAAGCCTATGCGATATGCGATATAATTATATATCATTATTTTGATAGTGGTTTGTGCGGTCAAACTACACATTTTAGCAGGGTAATGCCAACAATCTGTCCCGACTCATGACGAAGATATTGCTGCGTAACTTTACAAATACATTTGGCTAATCAACATCAGTAAAATGTGGCATAATAACTTAGTAAACTATCTTACAAGAAGCATAAACAAGAGAAACCTACAGCCTAGGACTCGTCGATTGCCATTTGAAGTTCCTTGGAGTAGGATTCGGATTCGGCTGCGTATCTGGCAATCTCAGTCATGGAGAGTGGGGGGGTGGGGGGGACTACATCATTTTGATCCGTGATTGCAGTACCATTTCCGGCCACATTATTACATATGGCACCTTTAAGTTTGTTACGGCCCCTGGCCGTTATGTTTGTGTTTGATGTGTGGGCATTACTTTTTGTTCAGAGTGTGACTTCTTGACGCTGCAAGGATCTTTCCCCCTCTCCAGGACCCGCCTCCAGCCACCACCCATCCGCCCAGCGCACCTGCATGTGATTGTACTGGTGATCACATCCCCTTTAAGAGGCCTTCGCTTCAGCCACTCGGCAGAGTTGATACTGAGCAGTGTGCCTTCTCTCGCTTTCTCTCGTGTGAAACTGTGTGTTAGAGACCTTAGACCGTAACTTGTGATCCGTCTGACAGGTGTGTGTTCTTACTGTGTTACAGCATTATATTTAGTTTGCACTTTGTTCACTTTTCTTTTTGTAACTAGAAGTCACCTTAGAAGGAGCAGTAGGGGCAAACTGCCATTTTCTTTTACACCTTTTTCTTCTGTTTTTCTGTCAGGTAGTGAGTTTAGAAGCTTGCATTTGTGTTTGTTATGCAGGGACTGGTTGAGTGGTAGGTTGTTTTGTTTGTTATTTTGGCCTTAGTTTACCCTGAAGTTCAGCTCACCCATGTGACTGTGGTTTTTGTGTTTGTGTTTATGGCCTGTGTGCCTTCTCTGTTATGTAAAACATTAACATTTTTTTTTTTAATTGACAGTTTTTTTGGCCTTTTATATTGTGCCTCGGTTCCCTTAGACCGGGTCATAACAAAGTTTCACGTTTGCATCTTATAGGACTTAACTGTGGTGTGTTCAAGAACCCTTGATTAAAGTTCAAAACAGAGGCATCACTAGTTTTAAAACAGAGGGAAGTCTTAACCAAGGGCCACTTGATGTACTAATAACAGCGTAATTATAATAATGATGTATTAAGTTAAAGTTAAAGTACTACTGCTAGTCACACACACACTATGTGTGGTGAAATTACCCTCTACATTTGGCCCATCCCCTTGTTCCAGGTGAGGGGAGCAGTGAGCAGCAGCGGTGGCTGCGTTTAGGAATCATTTTGGTGATTTAACCCCCAATTCCAACCCTTGATGCTGAGTGCCAAGCAGGGAGGTAATGGGTCCCATTTTTATAGTCTTTGTTATGACTCGGCCGGGATTTGAACTCACGACCTTCCAGTCTCAAGGTGGATTGTGATTATTTTAAGGTTTTTATACAAAAACCTTGGGAACTTTTATTCTAGAACGCCTGATGAGAACTGGTTTACACAAAAAGCCTACTGTATGCTAACATTAGCCCTGGTACGATGTCATACAGTAAGTGACTGTAAAATGTACATCCTTTGAAAGTAGTGAACAGATGAAGAAGAAGCAGGTAAATATTGTGATTATCATCATCCGTTTGACACTTATAGATTTAGGACAGCACAACATTGTCAAGTGTCTAAATATAAAATAAATAGTTTGGACACCCCTGGATTAAATGATGTGGGGCGGCGTGGCTCGGTTGGTAGAGCGGCTGTGCCAGCAATCTGAGGGTCGCAGGTTCGATCCCCGCTTCCACTTTACTCACCTGTCCCCAGTGCCACCCACACTGGTTTAAATGTAACTTAGATAATGAGTTTCACTATGTAAAGCGCTTTGAGTCAGTAGAGAAAAGCGCTATATGAATATAATTTACTTCATATGAAATGTACACAGTGTACTGTAATTATTGAAGTATCCTTACAGCATGCTGTATGTATATTTGTTCAGACTTACTGTCATCCACTAGATGGCGCCATATCACCGCTGAATATTATCCAGAAATCCACCCATCATATCATTCTACTATCTTTTCTAGTTAGCATTCTTACTCCAAATGTAATAAAGTAATTTTAATTAGTCATTGCATTTTTTTCTGGGAATCGTTTATCACAAATAGCTTCAGTCTCATTGATCAAAAAAGGGGCGACATGAGAATAGTTTTAATTTGATTACAATCCATCCATCCATTTTCTACCGCTTGTCCCTTTTGGGGTCGCGGGGGGTTTTGATTACCATTAAAGGGAAATAGTCACACCAATGACGTCATAGTTCCTTTTAAAACAAAACTGCAAGGGGATGTAATTCTTAGCATTTTATTGTTGGAGCCAAGATGCAGGTTGTTTATTTTGCAGCCTGGCTGGATAATGTCATTAATGATTCTATGATGATAGTACATACAAAAGTATTGGGACAGCCACGATGCTCCAACGTGGACTCTTTGCTCTTAGAACAGCTTCTTCCACTCTACCAAGATTAATGTTCTATAAGAGGTTGGCAGGCCACACACACACACACGCACACACCACACACACTATTGTATTTGTTACATTCTTGAGACCTGAGAATAATGCCTACCTCTTTAGGACCACCCTTTCTAGATATATAAATGTTTGTATTTACAACATTAATAATACATACATACTATGCAAATATAAAAAAGCTTGTTGTGAAAAATGAGTTGGAATCTCACAAGAAAAAGGTCACCATTTCACAAGAAAAACTTAGAATTTTGGCAGTATTATAATAAAAGTCGTCATTTTACTCAAAGCAAGTCAAAATGTTACAAGGAAAACTGAACATTTGTGCAATGTTATGATACAAGTTGGAATTTTACTCAATAACTTTCGCGATTTTACAAGAAAAGCTTAAAATGTTTTACTTGGCAAAATTATGACAAAAGTCATCATTTTACTCAAGAAATGAAATGTCACTACTTTACAAAAACAAAAAAAATTGGCAATATTGAGATAAAAGTCAGAATTTTATGTGACAAATGTCACCATTTTGCATTAAAACTGCTGCCCGAATGCAGCTGAGATAGGCTCCACCCCCCCCCCCCCCCCCACCACACACACACACACACCCGCGACCCCGAAAGGGACAAGTTGTAGAAAATGGATGGATGGATGAAAGTAATAATTGTACATAAATAATAATTTTACGAGAAAATATTGCAATATTACAGAAACAGAAAGAATATGAGAAATTGTTCACAATTTTATAAGAAAGAAGTCAACACACTGTGAGAAAAAGACTGCTTTTAGTAAAAAAAAATTAAATTTTTGTTTTTGTTTGTAGTTGGTTTTTAATCTTCATTATTTACATCAAGTTATTACAGTAAGTCTCTATATACATATTTATTAATTAATTTTTTTATGAATTTTGGCCAAAGGGGGCGCATTTCAATTTCTTACACACACTTGTTATTACATATGTTGACCAGAGGGGGAGCACTTTTAAAACCGACAAACAGTCAATTTGAAAAATCACTCCTTTTTGGGACCACCCTTAATTTGATAGATTTCACCACCAGTAATGTGCTTAAGGTCGATGACAAACGAGTCACGGACCACAGATGGCCCCTGTGCCGCACTGTGGGCAACCCGGCTGTAGAAGTTAACTGTTAATGGCCACTATTGTCTTAGTACCGTAGTGTATTTGTTCATCCTATGGTCACATATGGGACGCGGGTTGTCTTACGTCAGCACCAGAAGTCTTAAAATCAGCTGTTCACCTGGCTGGTTTTTTCGGGGATGAATAGGGAAGTCCTTCTTTAGCTGCCATATTGTTTTATCATATATTGTTGCCTTTCCACCTGTCAATGTTTACTTTTTTATGCACATTAAATCAACAAAAAAATCCTGACTTTGGAGCAATGTTCACGGACTCTAGTATGTGGCTCTCTATTAGATGCAACGGTTTTCCGTATTGGGACCAGGATTTCGGTCCTAACTTGTTCACCGGTCCTCATGTGGAAGGTACTTTTCCTTGGTGAAGTCTCAAGAAGGGTAGAAATACAAGAACACATACACACCAACCTCACATTCCTCCATACTGCAAGTCAGTACTGTCGCAATGGTTTGCTTGGTAGATGAAGCTTGTCTGGCCTGTGAGTGAAGTTGACATGCTGCAGGCTAACCTCTAAATCTGTTCCATGTGTGAAAAACCCTCACACCTGCAGCTTATTTATGACCTGAATAAACATCCATCTGTGCACCATCCATTTATGCATCCATCCATCCATGCAAGCATACAGCATCCATCCATCCATCCATGGGGTGACGTGGCTCGGTTGGTAGAGCGGCCGTGCCAGCAACTTGAGGGTTTCAGGTTCGACCTCTGCTACCGCCATCCTAGTCACTGCCATTATGTCCTTGGGCAAGATACTTTACCCACCTGCCCCGAGTGCCACCCACACCCATCCATTCATCCATCAATCATACATTGATGCAAACATACATCCATAAATCCATTAATCCATTCAGCCATGTATCCAAGCATCCATCCATGCATCTATCCATCTATGTATCCAAGCATCCATCCATCCATCCAGTTGTGTATCCAATCATCCATCATTAATGCTTACATACATCCATCAATCCATCCACTTTACCATCCATCCATCCATCCATCCATCCATCCATCCATCCATCCATCCATCTGTCCATCCATTCATCCAGCCATGTATGTATCATCCATCCATCCATGCATCATCCATCTATCTATGCATCCATCCATATATCAAGCTATGTATCCGATATCCTTCCATCCAGTTGTTTATCCAAGCATCTATCAATGCAAGAATCCATCTATCCATCCATCCATCCATCCATGCATACATCCATACAAATCAGCCAGCAACTTGAGGGTTCCAGGTTCGACCCCTGCTTCCGCCATATAGTCACTGCCATTATATCCTTGGGCAAGATAGAGAAAAGCGTTTTATAAATATAATTCACTTCACTTCACTTCATCAATGCATACATCATCATTAGGGTTGTCCCGATGCCAATATTTTAGTACCGGTACCAAAACCAAAATGTATTTTGATACTTTTCGGTACTTTTCTAAATAAAGGCGACCAAAAAAATGGCATTATTGGCTTTTTTTTTTACAAAAAATCTTACGGTGCATTAAACATATGTTTCTTATTGCCATCGAATAACAATGTAGTCTTTAAATAAAATAGTGAACATACATACAAGACAACTTGTCTTTTAGTTGTAAGTAAACAAACAAAGACTCCTAATTAGTCTGCTGACATATGCAGTAACATATTGTGTAATTTATCATTCTATTATTTTGTCAATATTATGAGGGACAAGCTGTAAAAATTGATTATTAGTCCACTTGTTCATTTACTGTTAATATTTGGTTCTTTTCCGTTTCAACAAGTTCTATCTACACTTCTGTTAAAATGTAATAATCACTTATTCTTCTGTTGTTTGATACTTTACATTAGTTTTGGAGGATACCACAAATTTAGGTATTGATACATTACCAAGTAGTTACAGGATCATACATTGGTCATATTCAAAGTCTTCATGTGTCCAGGGACATATTTACTGAGTTTACAAACATAATATACAATTAAAAAAAAAGATTTTGTGACGATAAAAAATATTGATGTAATCATAGTAGTGTCAACTAGATACGCTATTGTACTTGGTATCTTTACAGTTGATGTCAGGTGTAGATCCACCAATGCCATTTGTTTACATTCAGGGTGCTAGCTGGCTGTTAGCGGTTAGCTATTGTATCCTCCTACGGTGTGTAGTGAAGCATGTTTAGCTATTCCTCGTCCTGCAGGGATGATACTTGTAAGAAACATACTTTATTTGTCGCCTTGAAGGCGAGGATTAGTGATTTAGAAGTAGCTAAAACACTGCCGACTAGAAGCTAACGCCCATCCACAGTCGGCAGCTAGCCATGTGTTAAAGCATCTCTTCCTGAGGGCGTTTCAGTGTTATAACTTCACCTTTATCTTTAGTTTTTAAGGCAAAATGTGTTCCTTCTCCCTTTTATGTCTACACACTGTGTCTGCTTGTAAGTACTCTGTGATTGTGCGCTGCCGAACATGCTCGTCTGCTCGTAAAACCAGCAATGTCATGATGTGACAACGCGCTGTCATGCCCGTAAAAAAAAACAAAAGAAAAGACCATGAGGAATCTGTCCTTTTCAAAGAGAGTATAGTACCGTTTTTGATTGATACCGCAATACTGTACCAGTATACAGTACAGTATACCATATAAACCCGAGCATACATCCATAAATCCATCCATCCACGCATTAATCCATCAATCCATCCGTTGAGTCATGTATCTAGCATCCATCCATCCATGCATCCATCCATTGAGTCATGTATCTAGCATCCATCCATCCAATCATCCTTGCATTCATCCAGCCATATATCCATACATACATGCATACATCCATCCATCTATCCAGGCATCCACCCAGCCATGTATCCAAACATCCATCCTTTCATCTAGTCATTTTTCCAAACATCCATCCATCTATCGTCCATGCATCAACCATCCAGCCAGCCATGTTTCCAAGCCTTCATCCATCAATCAAACATTCATGCAAACACATATATATATATATATATATATATATATATATATATATATATATATATATATATATATATATATATATATATATATATATATATATATATATATATATATATATATATATATATATATATATATATATATATCAGTGGCGTGCAGTGAGGTTAATGTCTGGTGAGGCACTGCATCATCACAGTCAGATTTACAAACATATGAACCCTAAATAGTATCTTATTCACCATTTGATTGGCAGCAGTTAACGGGTTATGTTTAAAAGCTCATACCAGCATTCTTTACACAACTGCAGCACACAAAAAAGCACATTTAATAAAAAAAACATTATTATGGTCTTAACTTTCTTGCTGGACATCCACACAGCCAGCCTTTGCGTGTGTACCACGCCGTTTGAAAAGAACGGGTCTTCTGTCCCGAAGTCAAAAGCAAACCTTTTAGCTCCGGCGTTGGTATACCTTTAATTATTACCTCCTGCTTCGATTGAAAGTCCAGTTTAGAAAACTGTTTTATTTTACATATGTAATCCTCCATGTTTTTAATAAAAGTCCAGGCTACAGGAAATAAACAATCGCTTGCAAACTTTTTTTTTTTTTTTTCTTCTTCTACGGCCGAGGAATGATCTCTGGGATCACTACCGCCCTCTACCACCAGGAGGCCGGATTACTGTGAGCCTCAACCAGTACGTCTTTTGCAGCAGATGTATGAATGCTCAGCACAAGAAATACGTTACACACATACAGTTTTTAACAAAATACACTGTACATTATATACCTCAGCTAACTGAAAATATGCCATAGTTTAGTTAGCTGATATAATTCATATAGCAATACAGTCTCACTGCACAGCAACTCAGCAGTTAGCCAAGTCATTATGCACAATCCATGTTGAGGCACAAATCAGTGACGTGCCTCATCTGGCTGCTGATCACCGCACTGTCTCTTCTCAGTATTTGAACGGCAAATGTGAAAATAAAAATAAAAATAAAAATAATCTAAAACTGTTGAAGTTAAATGGAAAATAACTTTAGTATAATCACTGGATACATACAACAATTTAATTATTATTTTTTTCTTTTTATATTTTTTTTCTTTCCATGACGGCAGGTGAGGCCCCGCCTCCCCTGCCTCTAGTGACGGCACGCCACTGATATATATATATATATATATATCAATCAATCAATCAATGTTATATATATATATATATATATATATCCATCAGTCCATTCAGCTATGTATCCAAGCGTACATCATTCATGCATACATACATCCATTAATACATTCACCTAACCATGCATTCATCCATCCATCCATCCATCCATGCATCATCCATCTACCTATGCATCATCAATATATTGAGCTGTGTATCCGATATCCATCCTTTCAGTCGTGTATCCAAGCATCCATTCATCCTTTCATCATCCACCAATGCAATAGTCCATGCATCCATACATCCATACAAATACATTTATCCATTCATGTATCCAGCCATGTATCCATCCATCCATTCATCCATGCATCCATCCAATCATCCAGCCATATATCCAATCATCCATACAATCATCCATACATCCATCCATCTGTGCATTAATCCATCTATCCAGCCATGTATGTAAGCATCCATTCATCTATTCAGCCATGTATCCAATCATCCATCCATCCATCAATGAATCCATCCATCCAGCCATGTAGCCATCCACCCATCGAGACATATATCTATGTATCCAATCATCCAATCATCCATCCATCCATCCATCCATCCATCGATGAATCCATCCATACAGCCATGTAGCCATCCACCCATCCAGACATACAGTATATCCAAGCATCCACCCATTTATACATCCATGCATCCAAACATCCATCCGACCATGTATCCAAGCATCCATCCAGCCAGCCATGTATCCAGTCATTCATAAATCCATGCAACCACACATCCAGTCTTGTATCCAAGCACTCATCCGTTCATCCATCCATCCATACATACATCTATCCATCCATGTATCCAAGCATCCATCCATACACCCATGCTTTTATCCAGTTGGGTATCTGAGCATCCATCATTCATGCATACATCCATACATAAATCCATCCAACTATCCATGCATCCAACCACCCGCCCAGCCACACATCCATACAAACATTCATGTGTGCACCCATACATACTTACATCCACACATTCATCCATGCTGCATCTATCCATCCATCCAGCCATGTATCTGAGCATCCATCCATCCATTCTTACATGCATCCTTCCAGCCATGTATCCAAAAGTCCATCCATCTATCCGTCCATGCATCCATCCATTCATGTACTCAAGCATCAATCCATCCATCCAGCCATGTATCCAATCATCCATCCAAGCACCCATCCATTCATCCATCCATCAATGTATCCAAGCATCCATCCATACACCCATGCATTCATCCAGTTAGGTATCCGAGCATCCATCATTCATGCATACATACATCCATAAATCCATCCAACTATCCATGCATCCAAACATATATCCAGCCATGTATCCAAGCATCCATCCAGCCAGCCATGTATCCAGTCATTCATAAATCCATGCAACCATACAACCATACATATATCATCCATTCATGCATTCATCCATCCATACAGTCGTGTATGCAAGCACCCATCTATCCACCCATGCATCTATCCATCCATGTATCCAAGCATCCATCCATATACCCATGCATTCATCCAGTTGGATATCCGAGCATCCATCATTCATGCATACATACATCCATCCAACTATCCATGCATCCAACCACCCATCGAGCCACACATCCATACAAACATTCATGCATGCTTCCATACATCCATCCACACATTCATCCATGCAGCAATTATCCATCCATCCAGCCATGTATCTAAGCATCCATCCACCTATTCTTACATGCATCCATCCAGCCATGTTTCCAAAAGTCCATCCATCTATCCGTCCATGCATCCATCCATTCATGTACTCAAGCATCTATCCATCCATCCAGCCATGTATCTAAGCATCCATCCAGCCATGTATCTAAGCATCCATCCAGCCATGCATCTAAGCATCATCTATCATCCATGCATTCTTACATCCATTCATGCATCCAGCCATGTATCCAAGAATCCAACCATCTATATGTCCATCTATCCATCCATCCATCCTTCCATTCATGCATCCATCCAGGATGACCCCCTTACCTGACCCCGTACCTGACCCCTTTCCTTTGCCTCTACCAAAAGGAAAGGGAGACATCATGCGGGGTTAATGTGCTTCACTGCAGGTTAACATGCAACACTTTCATCTCCCTCCATTCATCTTCAGAGGAGGATTTCTACCTATTTTATCCTCTGCTTGTCTGCACTTTTGTCCTTTTGTTTTCCTGCACCAACTGACCACAACAAGCCTAAACGCTCACAGCGGTGTCTTCATTATGGGCACAAAGTGTTGAACCACATTCTCCTCTTTCATCTTCAGCAGGGTGACTTCTCTCATTCCTTCTCATTGCTTTAAAGTGCACTAAAGAAGACCATACTGACATCTCTGTGTGTGCACGTGCGCATGTGTGTGCGTGTGTGTGTGTGTGTGTGTGTGTGTGTGTGTGTGTGTGTGTGTGCGCGCACGCTCTGCAGGTGTGCATGCCTGCTGCTTTAGCGCCATCCTGCAGAATGCAATCAGCGATGCAAGCAGGTTTGCGTAGCAGGACTCGGATTGTATGGAGGGGAGGAGATGAAAGGGAGGTAAGAAATGGGAAGAAGATGAAATGGAGGAAATGGGGGTGTGGGGGGCGCAGATGAAGGCGAGGGAGGAAGGCGGGGAAGTGGGAATGAAGAGGAAGATGAAGTGCAAATCAAAGGTAAAAGTGGGCAACGATGGAGATGTGAGGAGGCTTTAGAGGTGCAAAAGGTGAAAAATGACAAGCGACAAGAATCCCAGATGCTTTTCTCCACAAAACCTCAATTGCTTCCTTTTTTCTTCTATTTTCTCGCTCTCAATTCAATTTTCCCGTCTTCTGCACTAGGGAGTGCTTCGAAGAGCCTTTTAGGTCTCTTACACAATGTCTTCTTCTGCTAAGTGACATAATGAGAACACAGCAAAGCCTTTTTGAGTCCATGCAGGTGTGCACCAACTTCTCTACAAATGATGTTTGCATCCTCATTAGTTCTTTAGCATAGATTCTGCCTGCACAAAATGATCCAACATTGTTTACATCGCACAACGTGTTAGCATGATCACTCCAATGCAAACACGCCACGTTTACTCTATTACATTTACTTATGTGAACTTTTGTATAAATTGTTCTTGTCAGATAGTTATAATGCAACATACTTTTTAATTTTGCTGAAGTATTTTTGTGAAAAAGAAACATTTCTTTTACTTTGTTACATTAAGTTCCATTCCAATCACTACATTTATTTACATCATCATTATATTAATCTATAATCAATTGATTTCTGCTTGCAAAGACACATCCATTTGGATCGTTAGAGACTTCTGTCACATGACTGTGTTTCACCAAACTAACATAAACACTAATTACCTTTGACTCCATTTCACCAATCAAATGGAGCCTGGCAGTCACATGACCTCACTCAAAATCATCCATCCATCCATCCATCTATCGTCTTCCGCTTAGCTGAGGTTGGGTTGTGGGTGCAGCCTAAGCAGGGAAGCCCAGACTTCCCTCTCCCCAGCTACTTCGTCCAGCTCCCGAGGCGTTCGCAGGCCAGCCGGGAGACATAGTCTCCCCAATGTGTCCCCCCAATGTGTCCTGGGTCTTCCCCGTGGCCTCCTACCAGTCGGACATGCCCTAAACACCTCTCCAGGGAGGTGTCTGGGAAGCATCCTGACCAGATGTCCAAACCACTTCATTTTGCTCCTCTCGATGTGGAGGAGCAGCAGCTTTACTTTGACTCCTTCTGAATGACAGAACTTCTCACACTATCTGTAAGGGAGAGCCCCGCCTCCCGACTTCTCCTCCTTCCTTGAATGTCCCAAAAGTTTATTTCTCCTCTCAACAGGAGATTGTTGAGGAGAACAGGAAGAAAAAGTCTGTGCAGTGGGCGGAGCAAGAGTAATTGGGGGCATAGCCAGAGTCCTAGGGGGAGGAGCTTGAGTCATGGAGGACGGGGACTGACCTGGTGAGCGGGTCTGTAAACAAATGCATATATAGTTAAATGAGTGTCCTTAGCGGGTGGCAGACAGAATTAACTTAAAAAAAATGTCAATAAAAGTGTACTTATACAGCCCTTAATCACAAATATCTCAAAGGGATGCACAACCCACAACAACAGCCTCGGCTCTAATCCCACATCAGGGCAAGAAAAAAACTCAACCCCATGGGTACAACGAGAAAACCTGGAAGGGGCCGCAGATGTGGGGACCCCTCTTGGGTGACCGGTGAAATGGATGCCGAGTGGATACAGTTAACAACGTGGGAGTCTAGTTCAGGGGTCGGCAACCCGCGGCTCCGGAGCCGCATGCGGCTCTTTGATCACTTTGATGCGGCTCAGCTTGTCACGGCCAGGGCACATTCAATGTGCCCTCATCCTTGCGCTCTGCTTGTCAAACCTCGGGACACGCCCACGGCCGCGCACATCCAGGAAGGCGCCGCGCGCGTCTCCGTCCTGCAGCAGCCGCCAGCTCCAATCATTCACCGGCAATCGGCACACCTGCACCTAGATATAGTCGTCTGTACCGTAAGCCGACACAAGCTTTATGCTCTCTCTCTCTCTCTCTCTCTCTCTCTCTCTCTCTCTCTCTCTCTCTCTACGTGTCTCGCTCGTTTTTCATTGTTCTTCCTTGTCCTTCCAGCATCTGCCTTTGTTCCTGTGTTGGCGAGCTGTGCGTCTCGTCACACGTCTTACACCATACACACTCTTGGATTTTGTCACACACCATTCTATAGTTTATTAATATTGTATAATATTAACTATATATACAATAAATCATTGAACATTACTGCCCTCTGGTGTCTGAGCCGTCATCTCCTTCTGCAAACCATAACACAGCTGTTGAAAATAATTAATGAGTATTTAATTAAAATGTATTTGATTTCAGTTAATTAATTTTCAAAATGTAATTCTATGAAAATTATTATGGCGATCTTATAAAATGTGTTAACATATTTTTGTCGCTCTAGATACACGTCACAACCTCCAATGTGCGACACCCGCCAGTGTGCGGTTACTTCAACTTTTCGACCCCAGGTAGGCTTACTATGGAGAATTGAAAGAAAAGAAAAGTGTCTGAAGAAAACAGAACGTTCAATGCTACGTGGGCAGATGCATTTGCTTTCACTGCTGACGAGACTGGTTTACCTGTGTGCTTAAAGGCCTACTGAAACCCACTACTACCGACCACGCAGTCTGATAGTTTATATATCAATGATGAAATCTTAACATTGAAACACATGCCAATACGGCCGGGTTAACTTATAAAGTGCAATTTTAAAATTCCCGCCACACTTCCGGTTGAAAAACTCCTTTGGATATGATTTATGCACGTGACGTCACAAAATCCACGGAAGTGGTTGTACCCCGTCGACCCGATACACAAACCTCTTGTTTTCTTCGACAAAATTCCACAGTATTCTGGACATCTGTGTTGGTGAATCTTTTGCAATTTGTTTAATGAACAATAGAGGCTGCAAAGAAGAACGTTGTAGGTGGGATCGATCGGTGTATTAGCGGCTAAGTACAATACTTACAGCAACACAACAAGGACTACTTACTACGCCTAGCCGATGCTTGCCGCCAAACCCACGGATGAAGTGCTTTGTCGCGCCGTCGATCGCTGGAACGCAGGTGAGCACGGCTGTTGATGGGAAGATGAGGGCTGGCTGGCGTAGGTGGAGCGCTAATGTTTTTATCATAGTTCTGTGAGGTCCGGTTGCTAAGTTGCTAAATTAGCCTTAGCGTCGTTAGCAACCGCGTTGTTAAGCCTTACCAGGCTGAGAATTTTTAACCGTGTAGTTACATGTACATGGTTTAATAGTATTGTTGATCTTCTGTCTATCCTTCCAGTCAGGGGTTTATTTCTTTTGTTTCTATCTTCATTTGAGAACGATGCTATCACGTTAGCTCAGTAGCTAAGTGTGTCACCGATGTATTGTCGTGGAGATAAAAGTCACTTTAAATGTCCATTTCGTGTGCTCGACTCTCATTTTCAAGAGGATATAGTGTCCGAGGTGGTTTAAAATACAAATCCGTGATCCACAATAGAAAAAGGAGAGAGTGTTGAATCCAATGAGCCAGCTTATACCTAAGTTACGGTCAGAACGAAAAAAGATACGTCCATCACTGCCTCTCTAGTCATTCACTGTAACGTTCCTCATCTACGAATCTTTCTTCCTCGCTCAAATTCATGGTGTAATCATCGCTTTGTCGCTCCGAATCTCTCGCTCCATTGTAAACAACGGGGAATTGTGAGGAATACTAGGTCCTGTGACGTCACGCTACTTCCGGTACAGGCAAGGCTTTTTTTTATCAGCGAGCAAAAGTTGCGAACTTTATCGTCGATTTTCTCTACTAAATCCTTTCAGCAAAAATATGGCAATATCGCGAAATGATCAAGTATGACACATAGAATGGATCTGCTATTCCCGTTTAAATAAAAAAAATTCATTTCAGTAGGCCTTTAATATGCAATAAGAAACTCGCTAACAACAAAAAGTCAAATGTCGCAAGACATTTCCAAAATAAACGGCGCCAGTAATAGGATGACGGCACAGAGAGAGAGGACGGCCTTTTTGGTTCTCTGCCAGTGGATAATTTAAGTTTGGCGTTTTGTTTTTTCATTACTACAAGGAGGACTTAAATAGACATTAAAGGCCTACTGAAATCCACTACTACCGACCACGCAGTTTGATAGTTTATACATCAATGATGAAATCTTAACATTGCAACACATGCCAATACGGCCGGGTTAGATTAGTAAAGTGCAATTTTAAATTTCCCGCGAAATATCCTGCTGAAAACGTCTCGGTATGATGACGTTTGCGCGTGACGTCACGGATTGTAGCGGACATTTTGGGACAGCATTGTGGCCAGCTATTAAGTCGTCTGTTTTCATCGCAAAATTCCACAGTATTCTGGACATCTGTGTTGGTGAATCTTTTGCAATTTGTTTAATGAACAATGGATATAGCAAAGAAGAAAGCTGTAGGTGGGAAGCGGTGTATTTGTGATGGACCCGAGTGGTGGTATATTAAAAATCTAAAAAAAAATGTTGCTAAAAACATATTAAGAACCCAATGAAGTGAGAGCAGCTGTCCAAAATAAGGGAAGATGATTTTGCTTGTTCACCATTTATTACAATATAGCTAAAACCAGTCCAGTTGACAACGCTAAAAATATCATTATTGTGAGGGTACAGCCCCAACAGGCTTAGGGGTTCCGCGTCCTGGCTCCGCCCACTTCCACGGCGTCCTCCTGCACACAAAATTAACACGGAGGCAGGCCACGGGGATAAAATAATTTAAAACCAAGGAGACGCTCTTCCGGCTGACGCCACACTTACACGCAAGGCAGGGTTTTCCCTGCCCTTGCTGTAGTTCCACATCGAAGTCTTGGGTACGCCCACTCTCCTCGCCAGTCGGGACCTACGTGGCGGTAACCGTCCCGTCTCGCCTCCTGGTCGCTCCCGGGGGTCGCCGCAGGTCTCTGGGTCCCCAATCGCCCCCTGTCCACAGGACCACACAGCCAGCGTACAACGCACGAGCCCGCAAGCCCACAGCCCAAGGCAGTTGGTTGCCCCCACAGATCCACAACAACGTCACTTACTTCCGAGGCAGAGTTTCCTCTGCTCCTGCGTGTTGTGGGCGTCTTGGGGTTCACTCCGGTAGCCTGCGGGTCTGCTGTGTAGTCCGGGGGTTCCTTCCCAGCCTGTGCACGTCCACCCGGTCGCTATCGGCAAAGCCGGCCGATCCTCTCCGGGCGCTTCCTCCTGCGGTCGCTTCCCTGCTGCTCCTCGTTTTAAATGTGCAGTCTTAATGCTCCACAGGTGCGTCTAATTTCAGGTGCCGTTCGATTGGGCACCTTGGTTACTAGGGGCAACAAGCTAAAAGGGGCGAGTCTTAAAATGCCAGCAAAGTCCACAAAGTGTAAAAACATGCAATTAAAAATACAATCAAATTCTGAAGTATAAAAACATGCAATTAAAAATACAATCAAATTCTAAAGTATAAAAACAGGCAATTAAAAATACAATCAAATTCTAAAGTATAAAAACATGCAATTAAAATCCACAGCAATGAAACACTATAAGACATGCTTGGCAATAAAACATAAAAAATAAAATCCCCTACTTGTGTCCCATCACATATTAGCGGCCGGCTGCAGCAACACAAACACGTAGCGGCTACGTCGTAGCCGGTGTTTCATTGTTTACATTCCCGAACGATGACAGTCAAGCTTTACCATTGGCCTGTGGAGAACTGGGACAACATAGACTCTTACCAGGAGGACTTTGAGTTGGATACGCATGCTTGTGGAGATGGGACAACAGAGACTCTTACCAGGAGGACTTTGAGTTGGATACGCGCTACCGTGAGTACGCAGCTGCGGCTTCCAAACATTTGATTGCTTGCCCGTACGTGCGTGCCGCTATGTGCATGTCACGTACATAACTTTGGGGAAATATATGTGCTGTATGAACTTTGGGGAGGTGAACGGTACTTTGGGCTGTGGGATTGAGTGTGTTGTGCGGGTGTTTGATTTGTATTGGCGGGTTATATGGACGGGAGGGGGGAGGTGTTTGTTATGTGGGATTAATTTGTGGCATATTAAATATAAGCCTGGTTGTGTTGTGGCTAACAGAGTATATATGTCTTGTGTTTATTTACTGTTTTAGTCACTCCCAGCTGAATACCAGGTCCCACCCGCCTCTCACAGCATCTTCCCTATCTGAATCGCTTCCACTGCCCTCTAGTCCTTCACTCTCACTTTCCACATCCACAAATCTTTCATCCTCGCTCAAATTAATGGGGAAATCGTCGCTTTCTCGGTCCGAATCGCTCTCGCTGTTTGTGGCCATTATTGTAAAGAATGTGCAGATGTGAGGAGCTCCACAACCTGTGACGTCATGCTACTTCCGGTACAGGCAAGGCTTTTTTATCAGTGACCAAAAGTTGCGAACTTTATCGTCGATGTTCTCTACTAACATTTTGTTGCATGCAGAAATTTTATTTTGTTTTCTCTGCAGTCGTTCATTGATTTAAAAAATGTAACCCATAATAGTTTGTTTATACATAGCACTGAGCAAAAAAAACTTTATATGCAGTGTTATTTCATTTTACATTTCAAAAGAGTTTAGTGGCTCCCATTGTTTTCTTTAATTTGTGAAACGGGTCAAAATGGCTCTTTGAGTGGTAAAGGTTGCTGACCCCTGGTCTAGTTCATAGTGAAGAATAGAAGAATAGTAAAGTAAAGAACAGAAGTCCAAGTCATTATCAGATAGAAGAATATGTAAGAATATGTAAAAATATATAGAGATGCATTGAAAACGATTCTTAATAAAGTGGGCATTTCAGCAGTTTTTCCACAAAAAACATAGAAATTAATAAAATAATCAGTGGCCAGTTATCAGTTTTTACAGGTTAATTAGTAGCAATTTACTCAGCAGTTAATTGGATAGAGGGAAAAAGCAAGAAAAGTAGTGGTGTGCTTGGACTGCAGCAGTGTCTCAGCCAGCCTAGCAAACATAGCTTCTGAAACAAGGCAGGATTTGATACATGAAATAGTGCCGATAATCTGAGGATAAATAAAGCAGGAAGTGTGGTAACATGGGCGGGGTACCTGCTCACGTAGGAGGTGATGGGAACAGAATAGCAGATAAATATGCAAAGCAAGCAACAACTAAAACTGAAATAAACACGGAAATCTATCACAGCAAATGACCAGCATTAAAAGAGAGATGTGTCCATTAAGCCTGTCTTCATGTTGGCTCTCGGGATGTTTTCCATCTGCAGTTGATGTTTGAGGCTAACTTTGAGCATGAAGAAAAGCTGTCATTTTGGCACTGAGCCGCAGTGAAGAGTAGTTTTATCTCAGAGCGTCTTTTGAAATGTAGAAAATGCCCTCATCTCTTGAGCAGTGGGAAGTGCCGTCTCAGCGTCTATCTGCTCTACGGGGTTTCTAACAGCAGGCTTTATCCTATCTGAGCTGACCACAACACAAGTGTGTGTCTGCACAGTGCTGCCGAAATGTGACGAGGTGTGCTGCAAAAACTTTTTTTTTATGTTTGATGAGAGCCCCTCTTGTTGAATATTGATGACTTTGGAACGCACGCGCTTGTCATCTTGTCATTGTGTTGTGTGACTTCCCTGTCACCTCTCACGTCGTCTTCTAGGAACTGTAAGAAAGCTATTGATTGTGTTGATGTTGAACATCACATAGAATCAGATGACGTTTTCTCTCTCTCTCTCTCTCTCTCTCTCTCTCTCTCTCTCTCTCTCTCTCTCTCTCTCTCTCTCTCTCTCTCTCTCTCTCTCTCTCTCTCTCTCTCTCTCTCTCTCTCTCTCGTGGTCGGTAGTAGTGGATTTCAGTAGGCCTTTAATGTCTATTTAAGTCCTCCTTGTAGTAATGAAAAAACAAAACGCCAAACTTAAATTATCCACTGGCAGAGAACCAAAAAGGCCGTCCTCTCTCTCTGTGCCGTCATCCTATTACTGGCGCCGTTTATTTTGGAAATGTCTTGCGACATTTGACTTTTTGTTGTTAGCGAGTTTCTTATTGCATATTAAAGGCCTACTGAAATGAATTTTTTTTATTTAAACGGAAATAGAAGATCCATTCTATCATTTCGCGATATTGCCATATTTTTGCTGAAAGGATTTAGTAGAGAAAATCGACGATAAAGTTCGCAACTTTTGCTCGCTGATAAAAAAAAGCCTTGCCTGTACCGGAAGTAGCGTGACGTCACAGGAGCTAGTATTCCTCACAATTCCCCGTTGTTTACAATGGAGCGAGAGATTCGGAGCGACAAAGCGACGATTACACCATGAATTTGAATGGGTGAATGTGGAAATACTGTCAAAATGCTTTGAGTACCTTGAAGGTAGAAAAGCGCTATACAAGTATAACCCATTTATCATTTATTTATTACATGTGTCCCGTGAAAAACCGTGCGACCGGAACTCTCTAATAACCTAAGTTCCTTTGGTGAATAATGTAAACTCACTACACCGGTATGTTTTAGCGCTTTCATGGCGAGTTTACTGACATATATGTAAGAACTTTACACTACTTTATATTAGACATGGCAACAGCGGAGGATGAATTTCCCATAACAAGAATATAGAGAAAAAGAAGAAGCTTAGCTACTACGTAGTCGCCACGGACTACAAAGGCGAACGCGCACAATTTATTAGGATTTATGCAGATCCCAAATACAGATCAGCAGGTACCAGAAGGTAAGTAAAGTTGCTTTTGCATGATATTGCGAAACAAAATGCCAGATAGTATGTCTTAACTTATACACACACCAAAAAAATACTTATATGTTTAATGCGCCAACAATCCATCAAGCGGTGCGACTTCAGCTTACCAAAGTCGTACTAAAACGTTTTGATAGATTTTTGAGCGCTATATGTAATGTTCTATATTTTCAATGGAACATATACAATGTTGGTGTTGTTTACTTGAGTCATATTGCCATCATATTGCAGTCTACATGTAATCTCTTATGTTTTACTGCCATCTACTTTTTAAATTATCATTACACTATGTACCAAATACAATTGCTTCGAGGTCAGTAAGCAAAACCATAATTATTCCGTACATTAGGCGCACCGGGTTATAAGGCGCACTGTCGAGTTTTGAAGGGAAAAAAAATATTTAAAGTGCCCCTTGTAAGTACGGTATTCTCAATTTTGGTTTTATAATTTTTCTTTTGCCTTAATATTTTAACTTTCAGTGCCTTTTTTGCTGCCTCCATATCATATGCTTCTCATTGACTAAATGCTACTTTCTTCCTCTTAGACTGGATTTAAAGGCCTACTGAAACCCACTACTACTGACCACGCAGTCTGACAGTTTATATATCAATGATGAAATCTTAACATTGCAACACATGCCAATACGGCCGGGTTAGATTGGTAAAGTGCAATTTTAAATTTCCCGCAAAATATCCTGCTGAAAACGTCTCGGTATGATGACGTTTGCGCGTGACGTCACGGATTGTAGCGGACATTTTGGGACAGCATTGTGGCCAGCTATTAAGTCGTCTGTTTTCATCGCAAAATTCCACAGTATTCTGGACATCTGTGTTGTGAATCTCTTGCAATTGTTTAATTAACAATGGAGACTACAAAGAAGAAAGCTGTAGGTGGGAAGCGGTGTATTAGCGGCCGGCTGCAGCAACACAAACACGTAGCGGCTACGTCGTAGCCGGTGTTTCATTGTTTACATTCCCGAACGATGACAGTCAAGCTTTACCATTGAGCCATTACCATTACCAAGAGACTCTTCCTAGGAGGACTTTGAGTTGGATACGCGCTACCGTGAGTACACAGCTGCGGCTTCCGAACATTTGATCACTTGCCCGTACGTGCGTGCCGCTATGTGCATGTCACGTACGTAACTTTGGGGAAATATATGTGCTGTATGAACTTTGCGGAGGTGAACGGTACTTAAGGATGTGGGATTGAGTGTGTTGTGCGGGTGTTTGATTGATTTGTGGCATATTAAATATAAGCCTGGTTGTGTTGTGGCTAATAGAGTATATATATGTCTTGTGTTTATTTACTGTTTTAGTCATTCCCAGCTGAATATCAGGTCCCACCCGCCTCTCACAGCATCTTCCCTATCTGAATCGCTTCCACTGCCCTCTAGTCCTTCACTCTCACTTTCCTCATCCACAAATCTTTCATCCTCGCTCAAATTAATGGGAAATCATCGCTTTCTCGGTCCGAATTGCTCTCGCTGCTTGTGGCCATGATTGTAAACAATGTGCAGATGTGAGGGGCTCCACAACCTGTGACGTCACGCTACTTCCGGTACAGGCAAGGCTTTTTTTATCAGCGACCAAAAGTTGCGAACTTTATCATCGATGTTCTCTACTAAATCCTTTCAGCAAAGATATGGCAATATCGCGAAATGATCAAGTATGACACATAGAATGGATCTGCTATCCCCGTTTGAATAAGAAAATCTCATTTCAGTAGGCCTTTAACTGATTTAGACATCCACGGTTTATTATTAGGATCAATTCTAATAGTCTTGGTTGGATGATCATGTTCTCGCAGAAGGAAATATAAGAGCAGGTGACATCAGAGAGTTCATCAATGTCCTTACAAGAGTCCGAGAACACATCCCACACGGTGCAGTCAAAACAACACTGCAGATGAGCAGACCATATTTTAACTTCTTTGGTCTGGATTTTTTCTTTCTTTATTACCGTGTTTTATGTTGGGAAGAGCATCACACAGTTATGATCTGCAGATCCTAAGGAAGGTAGGGGGATGAATTGATATGCATCTTTTACTGTGCCATAACAGAGATCTAATGAGTTGTTCTGTCTGGTTGGACAAGTTAGATATTGATAAAAAAAACAGATAATGTACAAGAAGCCATAAGAGAGCAGAATATACTGTGTAAAATACATTGGAAAGTTGTCGCCCTCTAGGCATATGTGTAAATGTTGCAAAAAGCCCCTTTAAGTGTTTAGTATTTTATTTTCCTATATTTAAACAAAGTGTTACTGTTTAAACCAGGGATGGCAAACTCATCTTAGCTCAGGGGCCACATAGAAGAAAATCTATTCCCAAGTGGGCCGGACTGGTAAAATCATGTCATCATACCTTAAAAATAAAGACAATTTCAGATTGTTTTCTTTGTTTAAAATAGAACAATCACAATCTGAAAACATACAAATCATAATGTTTTTTTTTTACACTTAAATGTTGCTGTTCATAGTAGTCTATCTTCATTTGTTCCAACCATACATTTTCTACCGCTTATTCCCTTCGGGTCGCGGGGGGCGCTGGAGCCTATCTCAGCTACAATCGGGTGATTTATAATTTCTGAATGAATGATGTGATAATGTTCATCAGTCAAATAGGTGTGAGTTTGGCAGAGTTTCAAAATGTTCTGATTGGTGTAAAATTGTAATCTATCAGAAGATGTAATAAATAGTAATATCAAAATCAAATTACAGCATGTAATTAATGTAATTTACTCATTTTCCTCAACTGATGTAGTAACATGTGGTTTATTCTGTACATATGTAGCATCATCTACAACAAAACTTGTGAATTTGGACTGATTTTATGAATCACACATGAAATTAGAAGGGATACATGTTATTTCAGCATATTTATGTGCGCCCAGATGATGTGTCCCCAGTCCTCTATCTTAACCGGGCACATAGCTCCGCCCCCTCTGAAGTCATGCACACTCCTGCGGTAGGGATACAAAGTATTGCTATTGCGACATCCAGTGGACACATTTAGAAGAGCAGTTTCTTTCATTCAAAAATGTCAGCTAATTTTTGTACTTACCAAAATCATCTTGCAGGCCGGATAAAACCTGTTCGTGGGCCTAATCTGGCCCACGGTTGGTTTAAACGGTGTGCAATGTTACAGTGGCCAAAAATAATAAATATACTTGTTAAACAAAACCTGCCTTGTTTTTAATGAATACTTAGGCCCTACTACGCTACTGTGTTTTAATGTTGGTCATAATGGTTGCACTTGGAGAGCCAGGTGTTTTCTGAGGTGGTACTTGGTGAAAGGAGTTGAGAACCACTGCTATAAACTCTTTTTCACATAAGCAACAATCAATGTAAAACTGAAAGTAGCTATTGTTGTTTGAAGATTAATCAACTATCTTAACGGTTAGTTGACTTATCACGTAATGAAGTGTACACATCTTCAGTGTCCCTACTTTAGTCATCGGCTTTAGTATTTTTAGGCATGTGGTAACTAACATTAGAGAGGACCACTTCATACAGAAATATGCATTTATGCTGTAACTGTGCTGCTCATTAGGCTGTTAAAGCTTTTAAGGCTATTAAAATAGTGTCCATTGGCTAAAACTGAAGTTAAATAAATGTTTTTCACAATTCAGTCGCTCAGGTATTAGCCAGGCAGCTACTTACTGGAGAGCGTTGTCAACCACATTCGAGTCAGGGTTGAGCGGGGAGGAGTAGATTTATAGCTAGAATTCACTGAAAGTCAAGTATTTCTTATTTATATATATATATATATATATATATATATATATATATATATATATATATATATATATATATATATATATATATATATATATATATATATACTACCGTTCAAAAGTTTGGGGTCACATTGAAATGTCCTTATTTTCAATGAAGATAACTTTAAACTAGTCTTAACTTTAAAGAAATACACTCTATACGTTGCTAATGTGGTAAATGACTATACTAGCTGCAAATGTCTGGTTTTGGTGCAATATCTACATAGGTGTATAGAGGCCCATTTCCAGCAACTATCACTCCAGTGTTCTAATGGTACAATGTGTTTGCTCATTGGCTCAGAAGGCTAATTGATGATTAGAAAACCCTTGTGCAATCATGTGCACACATCTGAAAACAGTTTAGCTCGTTACAGAAGCTACAAAACTGACCTTCCTTTGAGCAGATTGAGTTTCTGGAGCATCACATTTGTGGGTCAATTAAACGCTCAAAATGGCCAGAAAAAGAGAACTTTCATCTGAAACTCGACAGTCTATTGTTGTTCTTAGAAATGAAGGCTATTCCACAAAATTGTTTGGGTGACCCCAAACTTTTGAACGGTAGTGTATATATATATATATATATATATATATATATATATATATATATATATATATATATATATATATATATATACAGTATAAACTGTATATCCATCCATCCATTTTCTACCGCTTGTCCCTTTTAGGGTCCCGGGGGTCGCTGGAGCCTATCTCAGCTACAATTGGGTGGAAGGCGGGTTACACCCTGGACAAGACACCACCTCATCACAGGACCAACACAGATAGACAGACAACATTCACACTCACATTCACACACTAGGGCCAATTTAGTGTTGCTAATCAACTTATCCCCAGGTGCATGTCTTTGGAGGTGGGAGGAACCCACGCAGTCACGGGGAGAACATGCAAACTCCACACAGAAAGATCCCGAGCCCGGGATTGAACTCAGGACTACTCAGGACCTTCGTATTGTGAGGCAGATGCACTAACCCCTCCTCCACCGTGCTGCCCTATATATATATATATATATATACACACACAGTATATATAAATATATATATATATATATATTATATATATATATATATATATATATATATATATATATATATATATATATATATATATATATATATATATATATATATATATATATATATAAAATAAATACTTGAATTTCAGTGTTCATTTATTTACACATATACACACACATAACACTCCTACTCATTGTTGTATTTGAAAGTGCAATGCTTTGCAGCCAGTAGCACAGCCTTTGAAGGAGCATAGGTATGGGCACCATCTGTGAAATTTAATTTGCAGGAAAGGAGTGAGTTTAGGGTTGAATTGTCCATCCTCATTCTATTCTCTGTCACTATCTTTCTAACCGTGTTGAACACCCACTCTGATGATGCATTGCTGTGTGGCACACACAAAAGTCTCTTCTTCATCTCCTTCTTGTTGTATGTGCAGTTGTGCACTCTCCAAAAGCCGTAGATGTTATAACGTGACTGGACCAGCTTGCTGTTTATAAGGAGGAAAAGCGGACGTGACGACAGGCTGTCCTCACTCAGGTCCGCATGGACCTGGAGGGGGCGTGCCTTGTTGTCCAGCTGGAAATCGGGAGAAATTCGGGAGAATGGTTGTCCCGGGAGATTTTCGGAGAGGCACTGAAATTCGGGAGTCTCCCGGAAAATTCGGGAGGGTTGGCAAGTATGGTAACGGATCGCAGTGACACACAAACACATGTCGCAGATATATATATATACTGTGGAAGACTTGCGCTTCCGGGTTCTTCAGACCACCAATCACCGACATGCTAGGCTCTTCCAGGGTTACAACAATGTTTGTTTTTTTCAGCAATGTGCAAAGTCTTTTAGTGCTTTTCAGCAATTGCCTTTCGGTCGGTCTCGCTCTCCCTCGTGCTCGTGCTCCACCATCCACCCTTTTCTCCTTCCCAGCTGCTGCCTTTAACAGAGCGACAGGTGATTAGATAAACACGCCCAGGTGGGCCATCTACGCACCTGCCGCTGATCTGGAAGCCGGTCCGCTTCGGGGCAGGTCCGCAGGCCACGCCCTCCCACCCATAACCCCCCTCCCACCCCCCCACCCCCCACATATACGTTGCAAAATAATACTTACACAGAAAGATTATGCAAATGTTTATTTACATACCTTAATTGTTTCCAAACGGTTCTTGTTACACAGCATTAAAAGGGCTGATCAAACAAAACAGAAGTCATCTTCATAAACCC